>NW_024351729.1:13307418-13496649 GCF_902729225.1 Pteropus medius
AAAAAAAAAAAAAAAAAAAAAAAAAAAAACACAAAACAAATCCAACTAGAGAAAAAGGAGGGGGGATGGTCTCGCAATCATCAGGGGAAAGAATCACCTTATATAAATAAGTGAAACGCTAGGAAGAGTATAGGATTTAATGAAGCCTGGCACCGGGGTATGTGTAGAGGTTCGATATAATCAGAAGCCTGAACCCTCAGAAGGCATCATTCAGGCCACAGGCCTCAGCCAGAGGAAATTCATACTAACTTATGTGGAGGAGTTTCCGTTTGGCCCCAGACATAAGCCCTGAAGATATATGAGATTTGGGGAATCGCCAAGCGTAAAACCCCTTACGGCATGATCTGGCATGATGGAGAGTCTAGGTGCTTCAGGAAAATCAGCAGAAGCCCTTCTAGCCCCAAGCCCAGTTGGTGGGCAGGATGTCTAAAATCATTCTCCTCTCTTCTGGGTAATTCTTGGGCTTTGTGGTCACTGACCTTCAAGAGCCCCCCAAAAATCTAAAGTCCCATGGGCACTGGACCAAGAAATAGGGAATGGCCATTTGAAGAGTCAGCAACAGATGTGCTGGAGACAGGATTGGGTGTCAGGTGGGGAAACACCTTTTCTCGGAGTCTTACGACAAGAGAGGTTCATGGAGGAGGGCGTTGGGGAAATTTTTAGAATAGTAACTGTCTGATTCCTCGTCTTTTTCTTTTATAACCTACAAGTTATACACAACTACATCTTGAAAAAGTGAAACTAATACAGAAAAAGTAAAAGACCATTTCATTATTAACCAGTCCCACTCTCTTGCCCAGAGAGAGTAACCACGAGAGGTGGTTGGGGGTATAGGCTTCCAGCCGTCGTTTTATGCCTTTACGAATGTACGTGTTTGTGTCCAATTCCGTGGTTTGGTTTGATTGGGGTTTGGTTTTGTTCTCTGTGGATGGTATCATAGTGTTTGCTTTCTTTGTCAGACAACTTGCATCTTTTCATTGGATAGTCTTGAGGATGCTTCAGTACACACCGACAGGTTTACCCCATCCTTTTTAGCTATTGTGTAGCATTATATACTGTATTGATGTACCATAGTTTATTAACTTCTCTCCTACTAGTGGTTATTTAGGTCCTGTCTAGTTTATTCTTTTTTATTATTATTATAAACACTACTGCAATGCATATCCTTGAAGTTGCCTCTTTATGCATATGTTTCTTTCCGATAGAATTTCTGGGTCCAGTGGTGTGCCTGTTTTCATTTTAATAGATGCTTCAAGTGGCTGAAGTTTTCCTTTTAAAAGAACTTGTCCCTTTTTGAGAGGGTAACAAAATAGTGACATCCTGGTTGATATCCCCTGCCCCATTTGCACAAGACACATAATCTCTGTGACTATCTCTTTTTCTCTAAAGTGGTCAGAGTGCTTGCGAAAGAAGACTTTGGACAGTTTTAACTAAAGGGTATTTTAATCTCAGGGACTTTTTTTTAACTGCCAATATGTGGAGAATGTGGGCCTAGCTGTAAGTGGCAGCTCACCGGAACTGTGGCAGCTGTAGCCCAGGAGTTAATTCTGTCCCTGGGTTCAGCTGGCAGAGCCCTGTTCTCCATGATTAATGAGTTCCACTTGGTTGCTTCAAAGAGTGTGCTGTGCCTTGCTGTTATTTATTTATGTTTCCTACTAAAAAATTCATGTAAAAAAACATTCTTTAAGGTCAGTGCACAGTATTGTGCCACAGACTAAAATATTCCAACAGCCACGAGTAGGCCTACATGCTAACCGAGATTCTCCAATTCTTGGAGTCTTGTGACTAAGGCCCCCACACCAACCCTGAAAGGAGCAGGCTTTCCAGGCTGAAGGTATTGTCCAGGTTCCTTCTGAGGAGGTTCAGGGCTAATATGACCCGAGGAAAGGCACCAGGTGACAAGGTCGTTTTCTAGTGAAAGGTTTATGTGTACAGGCAAAGCTACTAGCTCTAAATGGCTCCAATGAGGAATGGCAAATGGAAGAGAAAACAACGGACCCATTAGTTCAAAACACCATTTCCTCCAAGAGCACTACCCTGGTTTCTACCATGTGCTAAGACAAAAGGTTCATGATAATGTGACTTTATGAGCATAATGGATAGTTTCTACAGCTGTACGGCTTTCTGGCCTTTCTCTGACCTGCCCCAAATCTAGAACTGTTAACTCTGGGGCAGAGGGCTTCGGTAATGACTCTGATGGCTCAGGAAAAAAAGGCAACATAAGCTTGAGATGTGGGTGAACTAGAGACATGTCAACACACACACACACACACACACACATGTGCCTTGTTTTGTCTTCTGTGCATAATTATGCAAAATTGAACCCTTTTAATGCCATTAACTAACACTGAAAAGCAAAGGCTCTGATCCAGAACTGGGATGACAGTGTAGCATGTCTTGGCCTTCGACCGTAGCAGTTTCTTTCTCAGGCAGCCGGCCTCATTAACAGGCTGCCTGGACTGGAGTTCTCTGTAACTTGTTAGCGAGCAGCCAGCTCCAGTAATGATGGGAATGCAGAGAAAGCTTTGAGCTGGAGGTGGCCTTGACCAAAGTCCTATTCTCAGCTGGCCTGCTGGTTATTGAGGCTTCATTTTAGTACAGCTGTTAAAGAACTGTTTTGTCCCTTTGTGTTTCCCTACTGCCACAAGGGACTGGGAAAAGGAGCATCAGTCCTCAGGGACTAGTGTGGGGTTCCCCACCGCTTCTCTAGGGCAGTTCTGACAGCTGGTCCTGAGGTGGGAAGATAATCATTAGGACCTAGAGGGGAGCTGACAGAGAGTGTCAAAGGAGCCCTGGGGTGACCTCATTGGCCTCGGCCAGCCTCAGACCAAGAGTGTGATCTCAATAATACTGATCATGGGAATCCCGGGGCCCACAGCACCATCATCACTGCCTGCTCTGCAACTCCTGGAGGGCCACTGTCCCCTCCTCTTTCCCCGAGGAGGACCTGTCTCCACTCCTCTGCCCTCCTGCCACCAAAGCCTCCTCCCAGAAAAGTAGGGGTCAGAGTCCTTCACATGAAAGCTCAGTTGGTCATTTTCTCCAACTAGTTGCATTCTGACAGGGGACCAAATCTACAGCCAGAAGCATCGTTCTATTACGTCATAATTACATAACTATACACGGTTACGTTGGTCACCAGCAGGCTTCTGGGGGGAATCACTTCTTGAATAGGTAGACAGAGGTACCTTTTTGGAACCCCTAAAATCTTATCAGAGAGTCATTCATTCTTGTGTTCGGAAGAGCCTCCCAGCTTCTAAGTATAGCCAGCCCATGGGTATAGAGAGTTGTTTCCAAACACCTATAAAATATGAGGGACAATCTTTAAAAAGACATCCTTTTTCTCATTGGAAGGGGATGCGGTTTCGTTTCTTTGCCTTCATCCTTACACTTGACCCAGGTTCCAAACAGCTCCAGCTGCATGGTGTTTCAAATATGCGCATTTCTTGACTATTGAGGAGAAAAACCCGCTGGGGGAACATCCTGAAATGTGAAGGTAGATTTTTTCCCTAACATCTCAGGACAAAGACTGGGCAGACACTCGTTTTTCCCTGAAATTTCCTCTGTTTTTCCCACCTTCATGACCTAAGAAAAGGTAGCCAACAAAAGTGTGAAGAGTCTCTGCCTTGTTGACATATCTGCTTACAGTGATGGAGAATAGCTCTTATTTTTCAAAGACTTAAAGTCAGGAAGAGATTCCAGAATTGTCTTCCATCTACGTTCTTGGGTTTTCCCAGCCTGAACAATTGTAAGCCTGTCTTTCTAGCTAAACATTTCTCTGGCTGTGTTTTTCTTAGTTTCACGCATTGTTGGGACTCAGTGGAGCTGTCCTGTCCCCAGCTGCTCAACCATCTCCACACTTGAAAGTATGACTAGGTCATTTCACTGCCTTCTCGTTTGCAATTGGTATTGCCAATTCTTTTTACTGTTTTCCTCCTAGTTATTTAACTAAAAATAATAGAAAATAATGGCTAAATTCGAGTTCAGACTCTTCCGTTATCTCAAACCAAGCTCCCTTTTCCTTTTTAGCCTGAACCCATTTGAAAGCTCAAAAAAAATAATTTTTACCCTGACTTTGCATACATTTGGCTATAGCCCAGGAGATGAAAACCCATGATAAAGGAACTTCTGGTGGTGTTTTTAAACTCAAGCCAAACCCAGCAAGGATTGAATGGCTCTCAAGTAGACTAGCTTTCTGTGGAAGAGTTTTGCCAAAGTTTAGAGCAACATTTGAACTTTTGGCTTCTTACAGCAACTGGGGCTGGGCAAACTGAATTAGGAAAATTGACTGTAGTGGGGAGGGGGAACCTTTAGCCAATACGAAATGGTGAACTAAATTAAACACTTTGAAGGGCCAAGAAATATCTCCTAGTCCTCCATAATTTCTCATTTATTTTGGTCCCAGTGTTGTATCTCCTGCTGGGATCAAAACAAAATGGCTCAGAGAACGTTCTGAAGGCTACTCCCATCCAAACAGTGTAGTAATTTAACTGGCATTCAGGAACTTGGAATCAAATTCAACAAGGGCTTGAAGTGACCAAGAGCTTATCCCACACAGATCACAGCCCCAAACGAGGTGTTAAACATGTGGCTTACTCTCGGTTCTACTGCTGATTTGTTCAGTGACTTATTGCATTTTTCTCCCTTCCTTCCTCAATTTCTTCCTCTTTAAAATGAAAGCGGTGACACCTGGTACCCATTCATGGTACCCATGAAAAGGAACAATTTCCTCTGTGAAAGAGTCTCTTCGAGCCTCGTTTTAAAGGCTGGTTGCAGTTTGGTGGGTTAAGTGGACATATTAACGTTGGCTTGCCACGAGGTTTTTATCAGCTCTGCCTCCGTTAAAGTGGAGGCTTAAAACTCTGTGCACGATTTACCCTCTGTCAGTTCCTGGATTGCCGGTCGGTAGGACTGGTTCCTAAGCCAAATGAGCAAGTATCGAAAACATGGAACCTCATGGCTTCCCTCTATCTGCTCTTTTCATGGTCTTCTGTTTCCACATACACCTTAAGGTGGATGCCTTCAGGGAGAGACCACTTCTAGGAAAGGACAGATCTGGGGCAAAGACTGGGGCAGTGAGCACTGTGTGGCCATCGAGCCCTTTTCTGTAGAAGTCACCTTGTCTACTTCAACCAGCAGCCCTCTTCAGAGAGCCCTCACTAGAAGGACCTTCGTGGCATTCTAATTTTCTTCCCATAAAAATAAAATTCTAGATCAGGAAAGAACATCAGTGATCATTCTACAGAGGAGCAAATAGAAACTCAGGAGGTCAGTGATTCATCCAGGCTCCCACACCTGGAGCGAGTAGCAGAACTCGGACGAGAAGGAGGCAGTCTGCTCGCAGCTGGTGCTCCTCCATATCTGCTGTGGCTTGCTTTCAGGCAGAGAGTGTAACTGAATCTGGAAGGTCCTTAGAGTGTCTCTGTTACACATTCTGGATGGCAAACCTGTCCTCAGCTTCAACCAAGCCTCCGAATCCACTGCTCAGAGTTGGCATGAAAGGGACTCTACAGAGAGAACCAGTGTATGTTGGCGTCCTGAAATAATCTGTATGCAAGTGACCCAGGGATGGACTATTATTGTAAGTCATTGATCTAAAAGTAGCCAGGGGCTTGGGGCAGACTTCTCGCTCTCCTAGCAGTCCTGTCAAGTTTGCTTTACAATGCAGAAAGTACACAGAACAATGTCACTGCCAATACACTCACAGGAGACCACAGCAGAGCAGAAGGGGTAAAAGTGAAGGTCGTGATTTTTCTGTAACAGGAAAGCAGAAGAGCAAACTGACCCCAAAGGATTTAAATTTAGGAGGAAAAAATGGAAGAAAATAAGGGAGAGAAGATAAAGACTCTGTGTGTATGTGTGTGTGAGAGAGACAGAGACAGAGACAGAGACAGAGACAGAGAGACATGGAAGAACGCAGAGAAAGCTTTCTTGAGACCTAAATCACACTTAGCAGGGAATTCCCCGGCTGCAGGTGGAGTGTCTGGGGCGTTTCCCCTGCGTAGCATGTGTGGTCTTACCCAGCCAGGCAGGGTTCCAGACCCCTTGGGGAAAATATATCTCCTTAAAGTAGGTTCAGTTCGTAACTGGGTATGGCTGTTCACTCTTTGTGCCATAGTAATACATCTGCTGATGAGGACACCAGAGAATATTTGGAGGGGGTGCCTGGAACAGTCCAGTGGATGTTTTAATAACTAGATCTCTCACTCTGAAAAAAAATCAGAATAATGGGAGATAGGTGAGACCTTGAATCATTCTTCACTGTGTACCTAACCCACCTCTCGATGATGCCAAGGGAAAAGACTCCTGGGGAACCAGGGGGACTTCTAGCCTGAGGTTCGATGTCAATATGAAAATGACTACGCTTTGTCGAAGTGGGCGTCTTGTTTGTTTGTCTTTTTAAATAGGGGCTACTCTGCTTACTTGATTACTCCAACTCTATTAAACTCCCTTCCAGTCACTCACGAGTGCCTCGTCCACTCTCTATGCTGCTCCGCAGCAGCTGGTGAAGCGGGAGGGGAACAGGGACCTGCCTCTCATGTCAGGAACCACAAGGTGGACGATTTGGGGCCCAGCAGGCACTCTCTTTAAATTCCTCAGGGGATCTGATAAAAATGAATTCCAGCCCAAACCCAAGAGTTCTGTGTATGAGTTAAAAGGCTCAGGTGCCATGTTTGAAAGCATTCCTAGGACTCCCAACCCCTCAATTCTACAGCATCCTCCTCCTCACTCCCCAGTTGCCTTCCTGGCAGTGGCCCAGCCTCATGTGCCCAGTCCCTGCCCTGGGCTCCAGCAGTGCTTAACGTCCCCTCCACAATGCACCCCTTGTTTTATGTTATTCTGGCATGGGCAAGCCTTTGTTTCCCAACCGTGCTGAAGGGGCTTCATTGTAGACACGTGGTCCCATACATCTTCATTTCCCAAAGTCTTCGATATGGTTTCTGGGCACTTCGTAAACCTTCTTAATAAGAGATGACTGGTTGATTGGTTCATCCGTTAATGAAGACTGCCCTTTGGAGAACAGTGTAAACTGGCTTTCCCTCTTTGAGTAATGCCTATCATGGAAAACGTGAAGCCCCACATTGCAGACCATCGCATCTTCACATGTGTGAGAGATCTTCTGTAGTTCCCATCAAAGTCATAAGGGAGCAAAGCAGGCAAAACAGCCAGAGAGTATGTATTTAGTCTTTTTTTTTTCCCCCCCTGTTAGAAAATCTTTTTTTCCTGTTAAAAAAAGGGTATTTGCAGTGTCCTGCCCACACCCAAAGAACTTAAGTGCAGATTTGGACCTGAGGGTGGGGCGGGCGAGGGGAGGATCACTGTCCTCTGGCCATAATACAGTACTGAAAATCAGAATTCAGGCTTTGCAGTCAGATTGGCCTGAGATTGAATCCACACTGGGGGCCCAGAAAGAAACAGGGTCATATGAGCACAAAGGGTTGAGAGTGGAAGTCATGTGGGTGGTGAGATCCATTCCTGATCTGTGTTCTCCCAGAGGTGTGGCCCATTCCACTCTCCCTCATCCATCTCACACTCACAAACAACCCACTCACTAAAACAGCGTCCTGGAAGTTCTTCTCCAAGTTTTTCTCATTAAAAAAATTTTAAAACAAAATCCCAAGTCCCTGGTCCCCACAATGTTTTGCTATCATTCCCTGAGTTAGGTCCCCGACCTATGGCTGTAATTTTTTCTTCCCAGAGGATGCTACCTCCATCCTCTGCTTTGAGCTCCTAGCTCATCACTCCTCCCTCCTCCCTACCCTTGTCTTTTCTTTGCTAAAACTACAGGGACCCAGTGGGGGAACCACACTCCTTCCTGCCAGCATCCTAAGGAAACAGGCTGAGGTTTACCTACCGGGCTCAACAGAAAAGGAAAGTGGCCCATGAAGGGCAAATAAGCTTTTGAGAAAGAAAGCTCTTAATCAAACACAGATATCAAGAATATTAGCAAAGGAACTAGAGAAAATTTCTATCAAAGTAAATTGCTTTTTGTACAAATGTTCCCTTTATTTGGGTTTTCCCCAGTGTGCTATTCTTTCTTTAAGGCTTGGTGAACAGATGCGCTTTTGAAAATGTTGATTAATTTATCCTTTTTTCAACCCCTTCCCACTCACCCAAACTGCTGAAAGCAGTCAAAAGCCAAGTCAAGCCTCTATTGTTCTTCTTCACCTTAAGTAGCCTTGATTCTCCAGATGCAGAAATTTCAGCCACGTGTAGACAATCGATTTCATAGAGCCTTAAAAATGGACGTTGGTAGGTCATCTCTTCTAGTCCTCCGCTTCCAGATAGATACAAGAGGCTGTGATCCCCTGGGGAAAAAAATTGTTCTCATAGTCATTACCATCCTCTTACCCCTTTTCCTTTAAAATTCATGCTACATCCACCCCTTTCCAGCCTGTCATCAATAGTGTCCTATGAGTTCTTCCCTGAGGGTGTGAGATGGAGCAAGAAGGCATTCTAGCCTGCAAGAATTTGTCACATCTTTGGCAGAGACCGAATCCCTAAAAGTAAGAACAGGATTTGGCCCAAAAGTCACTGGCAGGAGCCCAACAGTGTTCGTCCTAGGCTGATCAGATATTCTTATCCAGTGTTCTGCATCTTTTAGCCATGAAGGTGTTGAGACATATGAGCATCCCATCAAAACGATTAATTGTTGGAAATGTGATGGCTTTCTTCCATGTTAGTTTTCTTCATAAGGTTTAAAAAAAAAAAGCTCTGTCACAAGCTTGATTTGATCCCTGTGACAGACACCACCTGCCTCTTGTTGATTCACATTCACGTCTTCATTCCAAGAAAACAGCCTGCATCGTAGGGGCCCAAAGAATAATGCAGGAGATGGGCATTGAGGTGGGAAAGCTGGCATGGCCTGCAAGTGCCAGTTGCTATGTTATAAACATGCCAGGAGCAGGCTGGATTTGTGGAAGATCAGTGCCACGTGGCATTGGTCCTTTCAAATAGGGTCTTGGCATGTTGTTTTGTGCATCCCTTCCTAGCAACCAAGAGAATAAGAATGTGCTTTAGCACTTTGGCCAGGTATGAGGAAGACTTCTAACACAATTATAAATAATACCTCCAGGAAAAGACTAAATTTCATGTATGGCCATGATGGCTCAACCCTCAGTTCAGGTCATGGTCAAGTAGATCTTCCCTGAGATGTTGGGCTGATGAGGAAGAAGTTCAGGCTGGTGTGAAGGTTTTTTTTTTTTCCTTCTCATTTGATACTTTAGCCATTTGAGATTTGGGTTTTGTTTTAATCCCTGATTTTTGATTTTTGGATATCAATTTATACTGCTAACATCAGGGTTGTCCACCTGACTTTGAGTTGAATAAAACTCTTAAAGGGCCACAGACATTCACTTGGTGCCATTCTGCTGACAGCTGGGACAGGCATAATTAACTTGTGAGATTGGAAGAAATGATAAGACCCCGCTCTTCACTACATATTTGGTTCTCTTTTTTAATATTTTACTATTTTAGACAGGTAATTCTTATTGGTTCTTATTTCTATAAGATGGACAGCATAGTGAATAGAGATACCTGTATTACCCGTTCCCCAAAAAAATATCATAAAAAAAGAAAAAGACAGTGATAATACTGGAGAAAATTCAGAGTAAATTAACTTAGCTCTCTTCAAGCCTGGGCTAGTCAGATTGGATGCTCATGTTTGATCTATTCTAAACTGTGAAGAAAGCCAATAGGAAAAATAGATGGAGAAGGAAAGATAAGAGATGATTTGCACAGATTTGTGAAGGCGAATAGGCATCATAACATTCTTTCCAGTTCTATGTCTACATTAAAACATATAATGATGAAACAAGACTTTTTTAAATTACCATACATTTATTTGAACTCCAGAGGAAAAAGACCCTTATATTTTGTGTCAACTTAGATGCATGCATATGAGGAAGGGCAGCATGTTATACGAAATGAACATCACAGTAATGGCAACTGATGGTGGGCATACGGTGCCGCTGAAATCACCTCAGATAAGGCTCAGACCTGTATTGGTAATGAACAACAGTCATTATAAAACACAAATAAGAATTTATTTGGTTTCTGTTCTTCTGGTTTTTGTTGGAAGTAAAGACAAATCATTTGAAGGGGAAAGACTCCCGTAATATGCCTACTAAGTGATCTAGAAGCAAATGTGATGCTTTAGCTGTCCACCACACTGGGGAGTCATTCTCAGGAAGGTTGCATCTCTGCCTTTCAGCCATGGTGATAGAACTCATTATAACTTGATTTGTTTGTTTTCTTTTTCGTTACAGTGGACATCCCAGAAACACATGGGAGAGAGGGCTATGAAGATGAAATTGATGGTGAGTGTTGCTATGATTTAGCAGATAATCATGAAATTCAAGTTTGGTTATAAAGACATCAACAAAAATAATGCCCATGGTATTAGAGGGTCAGAATTTAGAACTATCAGTCAGAAATATAAGTGAAAAGGGTCCAGAGACGAAAGAAGAAGCCATCAGTTGTTCTGTCAAGGTCAAATTTAGAGATTTAGAAAGTTTATTGAGTTCCCTCTACCTAATCCAAAATACGTCCCCTACTTTAGGGAACTTTCAACATTCATGGACTTCAAATCTGGATAAGCCCTTTAGAAGTGAAAACCAGGCTCCTCTATACATAGGAGTCACTTCTTGAACCCATTGCCTTCCTTCTGGAAAAGGGGCCGAGTGAATGGGTATAAACATGAAAACTCTCCCAGGCGCCTATGGTTTCCGGTTCTCTAGCTTATAGGAACCCTTCTCAGACTACCCAAGATTCCAAGTTGGGGCTTGCTGCAAGTTTTAGGTTTCTTTTTTACACTGCCCATCTCATATTTTCATATTTATTCCAAGCTCGATTTCCCCACTCCAAGTGCACATACTTCAAGAAACTAAAGAAATAGTCCTGACTGGAGGACCACTGAGAAAACATGTAGATGTAATTTCTTCCCTGGACTCAGAGCAACACAGGTCTCCCTGGGCTTCTCTACGTGCCAGAGTCGATCTCCAAGAGAGATCACCAAAGTTCCCCCTCCAAGAACAGCTTTAGACCAAGATGAATGCATTTAAGAACAGTTTATAGAGCAGCTGCTTTTAACCTGACCTTAATCAAACACTTCAAGTGTAGTTATAGAAACAGAGTGACTAACCCAAACAGCACCTTGTTAACTGAATGCAGACGCTCCCTGCAAAACCTAGTCTCACACTCCTTTTATGGGCAAAGCTGCGCAGCTGGCCTCCACAGAAAGGCTGCCAAGGATCAAGCAGCAGAAGTACTGTGCAGGGCCAGAGAGAGCAAGGGCTGAGGGTTCTGGGAAGCCCGATTCCTAGTTCTGGTGTAACTGCTTGCTAGTTCTGGGACCTTCAGTGAGTACCTAGTTTCTTAATATTGTAAAACCTCCTCATCTATTTAAAAAATTACATTATCCTGCTTTCATCATGGAATTATTAGGAAATCCCACAAAATGAGCCATGGTTGTGCTCATGCCTTAGCCACACTATAGAAATACATTAATTTTCTAGGGCTGCCTAACAAAGTACCACAACCTGGGTGGCTTAAACAGCAGAAATGAATTTTCTCACCATTCCGGAGATTGGAAATCCAAGATCAGGGTGTCAACGGGACTGGCTCCTTCTGAGGGCTGTGAAGCAAAAATTTGTTACAAGCCTTTCTCCTTGATTTGTAGACGGTCATCTCCATGCCCACCTGGCATAACCCCATCTGTGTCTGTCTCCAAATTTCCCTTTTTTATAAGAACATTGAATTAGGGCCCACCCTAATGACCTCATCTTAACTTGATTACTTCTGTAGAGATTCTATCTCCAAATAAGGCCACATTCTGAGGTCCTGGGGGTTAGGACTCCAACATACGAATCTGGGGAGGCGACATAATTCAACCCATGAGTAGGGTAAAATATATGTCAAGTAAAATACATGTCAAGTAAGGGCTGATGGCTCAAAAAAAAAAAATCTGCTGCTTGGATGGCCAGGAAAGCTAACTCGAGAAACTCTTCCATGAAAATAATCTCAGCCTGTCCTTTAATTTAACTTGAAGCAGTTGGAAATGAGGGATGAAGCGGCAAAGAAAGAAGGGTGCCCAGAGGACGGGGACATCGCTGGTGCTCCAAAGGCACCCTGAAGGCTCTGCTATAATCTGAGTTACTTAGACTGTATTTACCATGTGCTAGACACCAAGCACTTTACAGATATCAGTTCATTGAATCCTCCTAACGACCCAGTGAAGTAGACTTTATTAGTATCCCCACTTCACAGATGAGGGAGTTGAGGCCAAGAGAGGTTAAATAACTTGCCCAAAATCACACAGCTAGGATGCGATGGGGCTGGGCTTTGAAGCCAAGTGGTGTAAGTTCTGGCATCCTACTCCTTGACCCTGTGCTCTGCAGAACTTCCGAACTGGGCTGGGGAGGCTCAGTTATTTCACCATGAAAGAAGCAATGCCTGCAGTCTCTCGTGTGCTTTGTGTCACAGATGAGTACGAGGTGGACTGGAGCAACTCTTCTTCCCCAACCTCAGGGTCTGGTGCCCCTTCAGCTGACAAAGAAAAGAGCTGGCTCTACACGCTGGATCCCATCCTCATCACCATCATCGCCATGAGCTCGCTGGGCGTCCTCCTGGGGGCCACGTGTGCTGGGCTCCTGCTCTACTGCACCTGTTCCTACTCAGGCCTGAGCTCCCGCAGCTGCACCACGCTGGAGAACTACAACTTCGAGCTCTACGACGGCCTCAAGCACAAGGTCAAGATGAACCACCAGAAGTGCTGCTCAGAGGCTTGACGGATTGCACCCGAATCACATCTGACATTTCATTCCAGCAAGAGGGGCTAGCGAAGATTACAATTTTTTTTTTTCCTTTGGAAACTGAATGCCATAATCTCGATCAAACCGATCCAGAATACCGAAGGTGTGGACAGGACAGACAGGCGAGTCGGGGGAGGAGGGGAGACACAGTCAAGCAGGGGGTTATGACCCACCTAGCGCCGCGGTGACTGCGTCCTTGGTGGGACAAAGACGGAAGCTCATCTCTTTGGGGTCACAGTTCTATTTTGTTTGTGAGTTTGTTATTATATTTTGTTTCTTTGGTCTGTGAGCAACTCAAAGAGGCAGAAGAGAATGACTTTTCCAATTCAGAAGCAGAGTGGTGATCATTATTCTCCTCCTTTTCTTTCTAATCACTTGAAAAGCAAACGATCTTTTCAGACTTTCCATCTTTAGGAAAAAAACTTAAAAAACAAAAAAGCTGTCCAGCTTATCCTGTCGTCTGATCCTCTCATGACTTACGGGATTTGCTGTGATATAGATTCCGCCAGCCAACCCTACAAGCTGCCATTTCTAGTCCTAGCATTTAAGTAGGATGTTGTTGCCTTTAACTTTTTTTATCCAGGGGAAAATTGCCATTTTAGGGTCAGCTATTTCTTATATGCGATTTAAAACAAACCAGAAAGGAAACTTCACACGTCAAAATCCATAGAAGCACCTCCATGTTAGAAGCGGACAAGCCTTAACGTGCTTTGTGAAGAGGAGCCATTCAGACCAGAACTTGTGGCTGTGAGGCTACATCCCGGGGCCTCTGGTGGTGGTTTTGCTTTTTCTTTTCCCTCCTCCTGTTCTTCTAAAACATATACACACACACGTGCATGCACGCGTACACACACACGCACACTCGCAAATTTGTCAGGTCTCTAAGCCCCAGGAAATCGCATTGTTTGATATTCTCAGAGATAGGGTAGGGGAATAAAGGCTACTAGTATATTATTTTCTGTCAATGAGATGTAACCGGTGACCATTGCGTGGAAAGGAGAACAGTGGAGAGGAAAAAAGAAGTCCAACCTCTGTGATCAGGTGATGACAAAGGCTGAGCAGACAGTTCAGAAACATTTTGATGAATTAATCTCTCTGATAGGCTAGTAAACACTGATTTCTCCTTGGGGTTACAGCCACCACCTCAGCCTTCCAGGAGAGTCAGAGCCAGGATGTGCGCAAGTCTAACCAGAAGTCTGCAAATACTGTGGACCAAAATGCTAACAACACTGCTTCGACCCCAGAGAGACCTATGTTCTTACACACACACACACACACACACACACACACACACACACACCAATCTTTGTGTTTTTTATTAAGTGCCTTGAAAACAATGAAGAAAAATTGTATTTTCCCTCTATGTAGAAATCAGTGAATATCATACAAGTTAAGGCATATTCCTCCTTCCCTCCCCTCAATGGCTCCGCTCCCAGTTCCCTCACCTCACCACTGATCCTGCTAATGGAATGAGCCCTGCCACCCCAAGTGTAGTCATAGCCCTAGATGACTCTCAACTACTCTAGAAGGGGAGGCATCGGGAATAGAATGAGACTATGTAAAGGATAAGATTGACCGCATTGAGATCCAAATCTGATTTTGTAGTGACGCCTAAGGATTGCCGGTGTGCTGGATATACATTTGAAACTCAACCAGTATGCCCAGCCTTTTACATATCAATGGTAAACTGTCAGACCATTTTTGCTGCTACGGTCACCCACAATTTCATTTGTCTCATACCCAGGCGAAAGGAGAAGAGTGAATGGGACTGGCAGTTTCCTTTAAATGTTAACTTATGGAAATGCTAGTTCAGATGGTAATGTCACAGTGTTGTGTATGCAGAGAGGGAGAGTTCATGCTGACAGCTATTTATTCATATGTGTGTATGCGTCTTTGCCGCCTTTGAGTTCTCTGTATCTACTGTGTATGTGAATGGCCATGTGGGATTCAGTGGTGTTGTTGTGACTTTGACTTTGACCTAGGGCCCGAGTGTAACTGCAGATCTGGGCACTCGTTGGCACAGTGGTAGTTAGAGGTGAAAAGTTAAGCTGTTAAGCCCAAGGGCTTAGCTTTAGGCACCCCCTGAGCTGGGCATACAGCAGAAGCAAGTTTTTAATTAGCCCACCCTCCTCTTCGCCTTCATATGTAGCTCAGTGTTCAAGAAGCTAGCAAGTCCTAGGGACTTCCAGAAGTAGCCTGCAAGAGGTGAGAAGTTCAAAAGCCTACTCTGAGTGTCCTGTGGGCTGCTTTACAGTTCCCCAAAGACTAGCCCTATCTCCAGCCTGCCATTCACCTCTAAGTTATGTACAACTCAACCTGCATCCCTTTATATCCATATTCACCATGGGCTGATTTGAAGCCCTAAGGGGACCCTGAATGCTGAACGAAAGCAGGCTACCCAGGGCTACATGTAGATATACCTCACCAACGCTGGAGGCTGGTCGTTGTAAGACAGAAAGACCGTGGGGCCTGACGATAAATTGGCCAGGGGACACCCTGATGCATTTGTTGTCTCTATCTGCAAGTAGGCTGGCTGACTCGTCTCCTTGATTCGTTCTCTTTGGGAAACCCAACTCACAGTATTGATCTCCTTTTTTGCCTTGTACTGAATGACACATTACCTCCACGCTCTCCCGGACCAGGCAGTCAACAGGGCCACAGGATTGCTTTCTCTCTTAGGTGGGGATGAGGATTTGACAGGGATGAGGGTCCAAGGAACGAGCATGAATGGCGAGAAAACAAGGGAAAGAGTTAAACGATCACACAGAAGGGTAACTTCTCCAGGGTTTGCAGTTAAAGGTATTCAACCATTCTCTGGCTGAGCCAGATCACGGGAACTTGAGAGCTTTTACTGTGATTCTTCAATGTAAAAAATAAACAACAATGTCAAACTGTGTTTATATGATTTGTATAAAGCCTTTTTAAGATTACTATTTAAATAAACATTATACCAGAGATATTTTGCTGCATATTTTTTTATTGGAGACAAAGAGACTTGGAGTTAAGGTGACCAACTCATTCCAGTTTGCCCAAGATTTTCATGAAAGTCCAGTGTCCCAGAAACCCCTCAATAGCAGCCAAACCAGGACGGTTGGTCATTCTCTTGAGACAGTGTTTCTCGATACTTTCATATAGAGTTAGTAGGTTGATTGGCTGGCTGGCTTTTTATATTGGTCACCTGGCCAGGTGGGCTACTTTAACTCAAAGACTTGCCTGGTAGACTTCCGGGACTATGATCCCTACAAACATACCTCCCCGCTAGACATCGCCAGTGCCTGCAACTTTGACTCTTTCCTGTTTCCTTCCTGGTCAAACATTTGCTTGTCAATATTTCTTGGTGATTTCAAGGTGTAGGACATTGCTTGTCAAAGTGTGGTTCCTGGACCAGCAGCATTAGCATCACTTGGGAACTTGGCAGAGGTGTATATCCTTGGGCTCCACTTCAGATCTATTGACTCAAAAAGTCTGGGAGGACGGCCTGGGCATGTGTCCTTTAACAAGCCCCCCAGAAAGGTTCTGATGCACTTTCCTGTAAGAACCTCTGGTTTGGGAGAAAAGAGAGGTAGGCTGGCCTCACAAGGTAATCAGAGATCTTTTCACCTGTGAATGATAGGATTCAAAATAAATAGACTTTGGCCAGGAAAAGCTAAAAGATGTTGATATTCCTAGATAGTACAAGTTCCCAGGGGAGGAGGAGGAGGAAGGAGCAGGTTTATTGTGAACTTCCCCCCACACGCAAATGAGAGAATTGAAGTCGTGGGCCAGATCCAAATTTGCCTTCATCCTGGGGCTCTGTTTACCCTGGGAAGGAAATTCATTCATTCAAGAAGTGTGTTTGAGCACTTTCTGATTTTATAAGCTCTTGGAGCTTACAATCCATTGAAGGGGACAGAAAGCAATTAGCCAAACACATAAAATAAAGTCTGGTTATGGTAAATGCAATAAAAGTAGCTCTGATGGAGAATTACTAGATATTAAAAGTGTAATATTTGTGTTACTTGAGTTCATATTTGCAAGACAGCTATTTATTACTGATGTTAACAGGCTGTAGGTCAATCACATTAAATAAAATGTATTTGTTTTATACAACACATAATGAAATCTAATGAATCTGATGTAATATGATACATCTCTTTGAAACTTAAAAAAAAAAGGAATTATTAGGGTCGCTCCCTTCAAACAGTTGATCAGGGAAGGCATCTCTGAGGAGGTGATATTTAAGCTAAAACCCGAAGAGATAAGGAGGAGTCAGCCGAGCGAAATGCGTGGGAAAAGCTTCCCACATTGAAGGAACAACATACAGAGATGCTGCTGTGGGAAAGAGTTTGCTGCGTTTCTCGGACCACAAAGCGATGCGATGGAAGCACGATCAACGGCAGAGAAGGGTATCGAGAAGAGGCTGGAGAGCCAGGTAAGATCCTTTAAGACACAGTGAGGAGGTGCTGTCTAATCTGCACCGCTCTTTGGCCTTCCTTAGTTTATTGAAAATACAGCTCCCCCACTCCCCGTCCCCATTCCTTACTGGCCTATAAGGTCACAGTCAAATTTCTGCAACTCCCTCTCTGCCTTTATAATATCATGTGTCTCCTGAGATGCTTGCTTCTACCACAGTACTGACCCTAATAACAATAATAGAGGATAAAATGAAAAGCAAATTTCTACTTTCCTTTAGTTGAGCTTTTGGGTATTTTTAAAGCTCTAATAAACTAATAATATCTCCTGGTTTCCAGCCATCTAGTGTTTACATAAGATTTTTTTTTTCTTATCTGTATCTTTCTGGAAATGTTTATACAATCCTCAGGGGAGGCAGTGAAATGAAGTTGGAACAGGCCCATCCTTGAGGGAAACAGGACCCATCTGGATGCCGAGGCTCCTTTGCCCCTGCAACGTTGGTGGTGGTGAAGGAACATGGAGGGAAGCCTGTAGAAAAAATGGAAAGACGACTCTGGTCCAGTTCTCACAGGCTTCAGGCGCTAATCCCAGGCTGAACTAAACAAAACTCCTGGGGAAAATATTTCCCCCAAGGATAGGGTGTGAGATGAGGAGGTGCCGATCAGAACAGAAAATGCCACCTGTACGGGTCCTCAGAGCGTCCTTCTGTGCACCCCTGGGCTTCGTAGCAGCTTAACGCCCCTTCCCATCAGCAAAATGCGAAAGGTCCTAAGGAGCCTGAGGAACGAGGTAGAGGCTCGCTTGCCCCTGAGTTTCCACATCTCAGAATCCCCATGCCCCGCAGCCTGCTCCCCACTCGCCAAGGCTGGTTCTCCTCATTCCTTCATTTTCTCGGTGACCCCAAGAGGGGCTCCTGGCAGGAAAACATGCGAGAGACCACCGAGGGAGCCCTGAGCCCACCCAGAGAATGACACCTGCTTCCTCTCCCTTCTCCACCAGAAAACCTCATGGAGCAACCGTGGCTGCAAGAGTGCTGTTCAAGTGCCGTAAGAGAAAGAGACCCTTCGCTGATGATTTGTGCCCACCCGGCTGAAGTGGTCTGATGCGTTCCCCACCCCTCCCCCTGCCCGGTGGCACCCGGTTAACAAGGCCCTTCTCTCCACACAGGATCCAGCCTGACCAGGCCCAAGCGGGGAGCAAAGCCCCGACCTGAGGGCCAGACAGACCTTCTGAGCGCACAGAGGCACCCAGCAAAGCCCTTCGCCAGCAGAGAAGTAAAGCCCTGGGCCAAGGACTTGGGGTGTGGAGCTTTGGGGTGCTCTGTTCTTGTGGTGTCCCTCGCCAAACCAGCGGGCCTCAGCAGCTATGGTGGGGCCTGGACCCTCCTCTCCCCTCATTCAAGCAACTTCCCCTGGAAACTGGTACAGCCTCCCCAGCCCCAGCCCCCTCCCCTAGGCCTCTTGGAATCCGTAGGGCCAGTTGCTGTGGTTTGGAGCACGGCTCCACTAATAAATCTCCATGCTGAAGCCCAGACTGCCTCCACTGGGAGTTGAAGCACAGCCCTCCCGAGCACCCGCTGTCGGCTGCACGGCACTGCCAAGCCTCACGCCTAACTGCCCTGGATTTGCTTGCTCTCTCCCTTTTTTCCTCCCTCAACACTTCATCTCACCTCTCCTTGAGCAGCCACATTTCTATTCCTAGCCAGCTCTTTTTAAATCCTGTGGGAGTTCAAAGAAACCTTCAGAGGGTTTTGGAACCAACCAATGCTCCTCTCTCCTTGAACTTGGACATGCTGAGGAGGTAGGAGAGCACTGGTCCCAGAGCTTGGGGTTCTCAGTTCTGCCTCTAGTTCTGTGACTTGGGAAAGTCATGCACATCTTGGCTTTCCCAGCTGTAAAGTGGGCCTTTGGGTGAAGTTAATTTTGAGCCCCAAGCTCTGACAGCCTAGCCAATGGAGCAGTTCTGAATCTGTGTTGTACAATGCAGTAAGGGTAAATCCACACTCTTAACAGTTTTATAATAATAAAGTCGAAAGACATATTTGTGGCAAAGGAATTTCTCAAGCAGAAATTGTGGAAAATGTCTGAAGTAGCAGATTTCTAGGTCCTGGGCCCTGACTGCAGGGGTGCTATAAAGCTCTGCAGACGCTCCCACCCCTGCAACTCTCAGTCTCCCTTCTGCAGAGAAGCCAGAGAGCACATCTTCAGGCTTGATTCTGTTGTGGAACTGGCCCAAATCCAAGCTCGCTCCCAGCCAAATTGCTCTTTTTCCCAGAGTTCTTCATTCATAGCTATTAACATAGATATTGATGTGTTTACTTGTCTATCTCCCACAGCTCTTGAGGGAAGAATTTATGCAATTATACCATTCATATAATCAACATATTTTATATTAAATATCTACTATGTGCCTTGCTAGGTGCTAGGAGACAATGATAAGCATAACAGACATGGTCCTTGCCTTCAGGGAACTTACAATCTAGAGAGAGAGACATTGGTGAATCAAATAATCACACAACTCTATCATAACCATCATGGCAGGAGCTACAAAGGGATGTATAGAGCACTGTGAGTGTGGGAGAGGGTTGGGAAAGCTGTCCCTGAGCATCTCAGCCAATGGGGGATGAAACCTCAGAGTGAGTCAGATGAGTGGGAAGGGTAGGAGGGAGAGCGTGTCAGTCAGAAGGGCCAGCACGTGTGAAGGTTGGAGGCAGAGAGAAACCCCGCTGGAGCAAAAGTGGAGGGTAAGGAGAAATGTTCCATTCACCATTGAATGGAGACCCCCAACTCATACCTGGCACTTACTGGGAAAGCACAATAAATATTTGTTGAATGAATGAATGACTCATAGAAATTCCCCTTTCTGACAGGCATCAAGCTGCCCAATCTGTACAGGCTAAGTGTTTTACTTCTTCCTAATCGCTACCTGTGTTTCACTATGGTGGAAAATGTGGAAGTAAGTTTCCTAGAGTCTGATCTGAGAAATTATGCCCACAAGTTCCAACATGAAGATGGGCATTATTTGTTTCTGTTTAAAATGATAATTCTATGATAAACGTTACATGATAATTTAGGTTAAATATATTCAGATTAAATTACTGTGAAAAGTTGGAGGGTTGCCAGATTTAACAAATTTTTTTTAAAAAAATCCCATGAAGCCATTGTGGAAAACAGTATGGTATTTCCTCAGTGTTAAACACAAAATTACCATTGATCCAGCAATTCCACTTTTTGGTATGTATACTCCAAAAAAACTGAAAGCAGGGAATCAGACAGATCCTTGCACATCAAGTTTCACAGCTGCATTATTCACAATAACCGAAAGATGGAAACAAACCAAATGCCCATCAATAGACGAATGGATAAACACTGTGTTATGTACATAAAACACAATAGTATCCAGCCTTAAAAAGGAATGACATTCTAATACATGTTACAATAGAGATGAACTTTGAAAGCATTATGCTAAGTGAACTAAGCCAGACCCAAAAGGACACATGTTGTATGATTCCACCTAGACTAGGCAAATAATTCAAAGAGACAGAAATTAGACTAGAGGTTACCAAGAGCTGGGGGGAATAAGAATAGGGAATTATCATTTAAAGAGTACACATTTTGAGAGGATGAAAAAGTTCTAGAAATGGACAGTGATGAGTAGCATAATATTGTGAATGCACTTAATTCCACCGAATTGTACACTTAAAACTAATTAAAATGGTAACTTTTATATTTTATCTATATTTTACCACAATATCTATATTTTACAACAGTTTTTAAAAACTCTTGCCTTTAAGAAAAAAAGGCCCTATGTAATATTTGGGGCATACCTAAACCGAAAATTTATGTATTATTTATCTGAAATTTAAATTTAACTGGATATCCTGTATTTTATCTGGCAATCCTAAATGAAAGGCTTCCTCTTTGTCCTGGGCTTCCTAGAACCTTTCCAGAATTCAGGGACCAACCTTTCTAAACCAAAAATCAGTGTTTGTGGTCTGATAAGAATGAGTGTACAAGACAGGTGCAGAAAATCGGGGGGGAGGGGTGCCTGCCCTAATTAGAGACTGAACCCTAGATAGAGACCACGAAGAGACTCCCTCAGCTCTTGCTCACTCCATCAGGCAAGAGGTAGAGATTAGAAATCTTGGTTGGGTTTCCCATCTGTTGTTTAATCATCATGATCCACAAATGCAGTAAAAGCTGGTTGTAAACCCTTCTTACGATTGACCACGTGGCAACAATTACAGTTGCAGATGGCAACACTCGTGCGTACGACTCAGACGATAGCCTCGTCCCCCACCATCAATGCATCTTCACACCAGAGTTGGTAAGAACCCATGGGGTGCCCAGATGCCTAATTGTACCACCATTTGCACCCACGTCTTCGCGATGAAAGAAACTGTCTGCACAGCTCATCATGCAGCAAGAAACAACAGGTGCAAAAGGCAAAGGCCACTTTGGAACCATTTGGACCAAAGAATATGGCTCAGTGTAACAAGAGCACCCACAAACTTGGCATGCCCGCACTAATCTGCCTGCATGATAGGCCTGGAAGGCGACCACAGCCGCGGAGCCTATGGCTGCAGTTCCAGGTGGTCTCACCTACTCCTCTCAACTGAGACAAAAGGCAGCTGGGGAGGGCAACACATGAAGAGATGGGTCGTGTCCAACTCATTTTTACTAGGTGCTGACAAGTCACTGCGAAAGTCTGAAAATGAGTACCACAGCAAAAACACATAGGTCACAATGCACTGGTGAATGATTACCAGAGGAGAAATTCATTACAGGCTGCTCTCAGCTCCTATCACATAAGGAAGTGTTACATTAAAAAGATGGAAGGTCCCTGCGGTCCCCCCCCAACACAGCCCCCACTGCCACCGCCTGCCACCCCACTATTTCAATTTGTGTTGCATGGTGGGAGCAGAGCCCAAAGGCGGGGGAAGTTAATTCAGCTATACTAATCAAAAAAGGGTCACAGTGGCAGCCAGTGCCAATTGAAGCAGATTCAACCTGCACGCTACATGAAACTCTTTCTGCCTGGCCTGCACCAGCTACGGCCACTGAACCTACCTATGGCATTAAAACAGGGTGAGTCTTTTTTAGCCGTCTATATAATTTGCTTTCCACATTGGGTGCATGCATTTCCCCGTAGATGTGCCTGGCCCTCATCCCTGTTGGACCCTAAGTTAACCTTGGGTTTCTAATCTTTCCAGACATTGAGATAGAATTTAGGAGGTGTCAGCATAGAACCTGTGCTGGAGACTGTGGAATGACTAAGATGAATAAGACACACTGGATTTGGAGCCGCTCTGGTTCATCAAGTTCGGGGGGGATGGGAACAGAAAGTCTCATTTTGTGGTGGTCGAGAGGATATTATAGATTGAGTGGCCTTCAAGTCCTTGCTATTCAGTGTCACATACAGTTGTCCTCTTATTCCTATTTCTGATCTTTTCCAATTACCACTTCCCACATTAAAGAATCTCAGGCCACAAATGGAAGGTTAGCAGAGTCAACAGCATGCAGACAGATGGGTCAATAGTTTCTCCTTAATAGGATTTCTGCTCCTTCAAGCTGCCATTCACATGCAGAGGGACCAGCCAGCCGAATCTGCTTTTAAAATCAAATGCACAGCCAGGCCCAGGACTAGTGGCTCTGCCCTGGAAGGGCTCTCCACAGGTGCCTTCTGCGGGAGACCAGAAAGCTCAGTACTTAGGCCTGGCCCCTGCCCCTATGCCAAGCATCTCACCACTGAGAGGCCCTGGTCCAGTTCCTGTTGCAAATGTCAACCTAAAGTGGATGAGCAAACCTCAGCACGCTCATGTGCGTGGCAGCCAATGCGGTGTTAAATATTAAACCTCCCTGCAGCCAGCTGGGCTGAAAGCTGCCATTTCATTATTCAGCTTTCTCTGGGCTTAAGGAAAAGAGAGTGCCCCTCTCCCAGAAGCGCACCGCGGAGACGTGCCCTCAGCCTTCCCAGCACTGGGAAAACCTTCAAAACTGTTCGATTTGTCTAAGCCCCATCCATCTTTAATGTCAAGAGTCTACATTTTCTCCTCTCCTTTTTCAAAGCAGCCAAAAAAGAAAATGTCACTGCCTTTGGGTCCAATTCAAAAGCCAGGCTTAGATGGGTGTTCTATTTCATTCTCCCTGTCTCCCGTGTTTTTATCTTCCGTGGTGTCTAGAGGGGCTGAACCCCACCCCACCCCCCATTCCTGTGTTCATTTGGCATCTTTATGTCTCCTCTCTGTTGTACGCTCCTCATTTGCCTCCTTCTAAAGCACTGGCCTTGGAATTTACAAAGCTCCCCTTGTGACTGCAGCTAGGAGGCCGTTAGAGGAAAGAGATTGTCAGGTGAGGCTGTCATCACCCCATCAGTGGAACAGCAATGTCTCGTGTTCTGCCTTTTAGAGACCACATGCCCCCAAATTTGTCCAAAACACTTAGAATCACCCCAAGCCATGGCAGTTTAGCTGAGAATGGTGTATGTACCTCCTCTCCCCCGTACGCCTTAAAAAGACCTTTTAAGCCGTGAAGGGCAGGTGGCCGTTCAGATGAAGATGGCAGGCAGAATGCATCCCTGACAGCCCCTGGCTCACCCACTGATTGATACCTGGGGGGAGGCCGTCAGCAGGGAGGACACAAGAGAGAGATAAGGGACTCAATCAGTGTCAGATCTGTCCCAACACACACAACTATAAATCACTTTGGGTAACGATTCTCAGCTGCTAAAGTAGAGAAGGGCAAGCAGGTAATAGAAAATAGGGGAGAAGCAGCTGTGTGGGCTGCTGGCTCTGGGAAAGACAAGGTGGTGGCCTTGGCCCTGGATAGACCAGCACAGAACTCCTCATAGAACTCCATCCATCCATCCGGAGCCCACTGGAAGTACAGCCCTTTCCTGAGTTGATTGCAGAGGGTGAAAATATACTCCATGGTGAATTATGTCTGAATAATGAACGCTGTTTTATATATATATATAACCTGTGCTGGAGACTGTGGAATATATATATATATTCCAATCAGCCCAGGACGACTGCAGTGGAAATTCTCCCGCCTACTGTTCCACCCACTGCAGGAAGATGGAGGAGATCATTGCCAAGGTTCTCACCCTGTCCTTGCCCACTGATACCTGGAGCGAGAAGTAGCACATGGGGAACTGTGAGCACAACAGACCTCGAAGGCTTGGCGTTTTGATTAGAAAAGAGTTCTCTAATTCCAGAAAGCCCCCAGACCACACTTCAGCAACTCCCAGCCATGTCGCCAACGTGATTAGCACCGGCCAAACCCATTTCAGAGATTGTCTTTCAACATGGTTTAATTAGACGTTTAAAAAAAAATAATAACCTTATTGTTTTGTCCAGGGGACAGAGATTCCTAAGTTGGAAATAATAAACGGATTAGTGATTAATTAATTGCTGGCAGGTGTGGGGAGATGCCATCTACGACTTCTTAACTTTTTCTTTTCTCTTTTTCTCTCTTAAGATTGTTCTTTCTTATTTTAATTAATTTTTTGCCACCCCAGCACTCCTCTTATCAAATATTCAAATAAACCAAACAAATACAGTGTACTGAGACCAAACTTCTCAATATGGTGTTTAATTGGAATTGTAGCCTTGTTGTTTCCCGTGGAGTCTCAAGGTACCTGGAAGCTTTCCCTTGCAATGGAATTGGACTCCGAAAGTGCACTTTTAGCATCTAGTTAATCTTCCTTTCAGAGGCCGAGGGCATGGCTTGATTGAAAGAAGGAGCAGTAAACCACTGGGGTGGTTTGTGGTTTCTCCTGCTTAGTAAGGAACAGAGGCAGTAATATAACAAGGCTGTGGACTTTCTCCCACCCACCTGCCTCACCATTCACTTCTGTGTGTCTACACCACACGAATGCCAACAGGTCCACCGTCCAGCTGCTGGATGGGCCAAGGCCGAGTGGCAGCCACATGCTTTGGGCTGCCAGCATCTCTTGGTTCTACTGGAGGGCTGCCATCACAGTTGCCATTTATACTGGAACAAGTAAGTCTAATGCGATGATCCACATCTATGTCCTTAAACCCAAGCCATGGCCAGAGGAAGGGTGACAAGCAGAACGTGTGCTCATGTACAAAGCCCCCAGCGCTAGCCTCTCTGGGAATGTGGGCTTTATATGAACAGTTACAGCACAGTGCATGTCCTACTGCGTGGGAGTTCCCTGAATAAGTGAGCAGTCATATCCAACTTCGAAAAGAGACTTCCAGACATAGGTCTACAATGGAGCCAGAGCTATTGGCTGCTTCAGAATGAGCTTCAGAACATTGGGGGATTCCTTAAAAGGGAGGGCCTAGGCTATCTTCTCAAAAGCAGTCAGATTGTCATGCCATGACCAGAAATGATGATTGGTGGGACTAAAGAAAGAATGGGAGGGGAACTTTAAAGGTGGGTCTCTGACGGCCACTATGACCTTCAGCCCAAAGTATCTGTCTCCATATGGAGGAGTTTGCTCTACTGAGGGAGCCCTGATGATTCCTTGTCAAGCATTTCGATAACAGGGAATTGAAATGTAAAGCAGGATGGAAATGAGAGGCCAAGAACCCTGGAGAGCGGGGACATTGCCAGTCAGGAAGCTGGTACAGAAATGAGAATTGCTTTTGAGGGCTTCTAAAATCATGCAGCTGGAATAAGGTATTCAGCCAGAGGGAAGATTTTCTAGTGTTTTTCTCAATCAATCTTTTTCTCTCTCCCAAGTTTGAAAGCATCGAAGGACTGGAAAATTGGAACAGGGATCCCCAGGGGATTCCTAAAGTAGCCATGTCTACAGTCTTTTAAATCTTCTAGGATAGACTATAGGGCAGCTATTAAAAAAAAATGAGATAGTTTTTTAAGACATGTAGTTAAGCAAAAATGGAAATTGAAGAACCATATACAGCATGCACAGCAGGCTATATAAGTTGCAGGAACCAGCGCAAAATTAAACTGGGGAGTGGGGATCAATAATTATTAAGAATTTCACACCAGCAATAGCAGAGGATTAAAAAAAAAAGTGCAGAGCCTTCCTCAATATGGGCCCTTTGCGACCACATTCATTCGCCATATTCGTAAAGCCAGTCCTGCTAGTACACCACCATGCAGTAAACCTGAAATGTTAAATAGAAATAAATAATCAGGTTTACCTGTTGGGGTGGGAGGGAGGGTGAGAACTAGGAAGAAAAGGTAAGAGGAAGGAGAATTTTCACTATATACCTATTTATAATTTTTAGTGTTTGAGCCACGTGGATGAGTTACCTAGTCAAAAAATGAAATAATTAAGAAAAAGTCCTTGGGGCTCTAAAAAACATAGACTCTAAGCAATACCTGGACTCTCAGTCATGTATCTCAGTGGTTACGTGTTGCTACATAGAAATCCTGGGGATGGGAAGAAACTCAGAGAACAGAAGCCTCTGACTATAGTAACTAAAGCCGCAACTCTCTTTTCTCACTGATACTCACTAATTTGCCCCTGAACTTAGATTTTTAGGAAGTCAAATAGAAAATATTATCTCACTCCGTGATCTCTTGAAGGTTCTCCTTAGCTTCCTCAACGTTGCTAGGCTTGGGGCACATGGGCCAGCACCCACCTTCACAGCTGCCCCGAAGGTTAATAAGGGCTACTCTTGTGAGCAGAGGGACTCCAAATTTCATTAAATGCATGAGTTGAATGAATGTATCTGTAATAACAGCAATAATCAGTAATCATAAGATGCTTAAAGTTGAACTAAAAAGATGCACCCACATGTCTCCCGAGTGATTGTAACCGGAGAAATGGGAACAAGACATGAGACACTCCTGAACTACAAATATTCCTAATAGTTTGCATGTACTGAGTACCTACAGTGTGCTAAACGAATTATTCATTTAATCCTTGCGACTCCCCACAAAGCAAGTTCTCCTATTTTTCTCATTCTAGAGATAAGGAACTTGAAGTCCAAAGAGGAAAAAATAACTTGCCCGATATTACCCTGTGAGTAAAAGATCAGACTGGAATAAAGACATCTTGGCTCTAACACCCATGCTCTTAACCATTAACCACTGAGGAAGGAAGCTCCAGCCTTAATGTAATGATCTACATAATATGTAGACCTTCTCAGCCATTCCACTCAACAGAATTTTCTTCTGCCCAGAACACAATAGGGCGAATTTTCATTTGTGTAGATGTGGCTATGAATTCTTTTGTGCCATCAAGTCAAATAAATGCTAGGCTCGCGATCGTTCGAGGTACATATTAAAATTCAATAAGTAACCTCTTTCCTTAAAAACATTCTTAAATTTTAACTACTTGACAGCTCTTGTGGGGAAATTCTCTCAAGACTTACCCACAAACCTCCAAGTTATGTAAAAGGTTGAGGCAGTTAAGAAGAGGGATGAAGAATTACTTCCAAGAGTACATATAAATCAATAAAATAATCCAATCATGGAAGGTCGAGATCAGAGGCAGATGTTGGCATTTCTTAGCTGAGGAAAAGAAGGCTCCAGGACTCAATTCAAATTGGCCGTAGAAATATTATGAAAGTCGAACCAAACCCCAATATTCCCTTGAGAAATTTTCCCCTTATGAATTGCCTAGGACACTAGCAACACATATCTATGTAAGAGAACTGTACATATATTTGTACCATCTATGTTGTCCTGCATATATCCTCCACTAAACTGTGGTGACTGCTTTCATGATGTATATTTGTCAAAATGGTGAATGAGTGAATGAATGAATGAAAGACTCATCAGTCATCTGATATACTGTCATAATCCTTAATGGCCATGTTATACGAGTAATATCTCATTATGACAATCCAATCCCTCCCTGCAGCCAACCGATGAAATATTCAAATGATTTTTATTCTATTGACACTTGGTGATAATTGCTAGAAACTCTATTCCCAGAAGACAGAGACTGGAGATGAAACAGAACCAATATCCAATTTCCTCATCAAGAATTAGAAAGTGAAAACAAAATATCTTGAACGTAGTAAAAGAGAATTGTTTTGCAGATCAGCTTAATATATTGCCCTTGAATGCCTAAATGTGTTTGTGTGATATCGTCGAGTAACTATTCAATAAATGCTTTCAAGATCGCTCAGCTTGTTCAAATTTAGAATATTAAAAGAGAGAAAAGAGGTTTGGCTGATTTTTACAAATTCAATACCCAAAGTAGCGTGGAAGGAAAATAAAAACAGCTGGGATTTGTGTAGTTGCTAATTTAGTTGAAGAATAATCATCCATCTAAGCAAAAATAATTCCTGTGACACATCTGGAGGAACCAGTTGTGGAAGGGAAGGTATGGCTTGGTTGCCAAAAAGACATTTTCCTCATTGGAAAGAAACTTAATTTTATGTAAATTGTCATGCAGGCTTATCCTTTTTTTTCTTTTTTCTTTATTCCTTTTTTCTTTCTTTTCTTTTTTTTCTTTCTTTTTTTTTTTTTTCTTGTTTCAGGGTGATGAAACACAGGAAGAAGGAAAGTGGTTTGGGGACTTTTATGAGATTGATAAAAACAGGCTTTCTTGGGAAAAAGATTAGTTGAACTTTGGCGAGGTGGCGAGATACGACCAGGGGGTCAAAGTACTACGGGCTTCCAGTAAAAGCTACAGGACGAGAAAAACTGCCAGTAGCTGTGAGGAGTAACTGAAAATCGGAAAGTTTTCCTTAAAGGGTAAAAAAGGAAAAGTAGAGTTATATATAAACAATAATTGATAATGAAGTCTAGTAGGACGAAGAGCTTAACCCGAACATAGATTTTTGTGCAATAGTTTTTGTATGTTGTTCTAAGTTGAGAATCACTTTCTATATTGTCATTACTATTTTAAGTTATATTTAGATTTTATTATCTGCATTTCTGTTTTTCTCAAAGTGAATGATTCATAATCACCATTTTTTTAAATGGAGATTCCTGAACCCAAGGCCCCACCGAAGAGTCTAATTAGGTGGATGTAGTGTTGGGACTCAGGAATCTGTGTTTTTAACAAGGTAAAGGTAATATGTCCTAGGTAATTTGATGTAAGAAATTCACATCTCACTTTTGAGAAGTTACTCATATGATTTATGTACCGGGTAATGTCCTGGATCTATGCAGCTGGAGCAAGGAATCACCACCAGATGGAAATTTATCGAAATTACAGAAATAAGGAAAAGGAGAACTCTGAGAGGTCAGAGGGTAGCAATTTTGTCATTTAAATGTGATGTTGTCAGATAACTACTCAATAAATGTTTCCGAGCTTACTTTATTTGTTCAAATTTAAAACATTAAGTGCATGAAAAGAGGTTGAGATGATTTTTGTAAATTCAGTATCAAAAGTAATGTGGAAGAAAAATAAGCAGTGGATTTGTATGACTAATTTACTGTAGAGTTTCAGAGTCCAGGACACATGGAAACAGGACTCAAGAGGGAGGTTGGAGAGCTCCAGAAACTTATTTTACCTACTTTTCAGTTCTGCCTACCTCTCTCTGGAAAAAAATGGCTCGATAATAACCTTCAAGCTAATTTGTTAATGCCTGCACTAAGAAGTCACCATTTAGTTGCAAATCTCTGTTTTGCCCTATTCATCTACCTCTCTAGGTGAGGCATACCCAAATCTGCCTTACCAGTTCAAAGCGCCTTCTTCTGATTTAATCATAACTCCTCCCTCAATTGAGAGGAAATGGGAAGAAAACAGAATTGGATGAAAAGGAACCCTGCCCTGGACAGCAGTTGCCTCCTCGCGAATACGCACGTCCCTCCTCTCTCTTCTTCTATCCACACGAGTGATCCACGCAGCAGTGTGGCCCTAATATCAGGAACCTTGTAATTTCTCTTTGTGGAATACCTGGCATACAGTAGGTCAATAGTAACGTAGAACGACTGGCTTCTTACCTGGGTTCTGCAGAAGAAGATCTATTTTTCATTGACCCATCAAGGTACCTATTCACCCAGAGAAATAACGTGAGCCGAAACACACTATGACATCTTTTCTGAGAGTCAGTCAGCCCACACTGGCTTGGCCACGTTAGCAGAGACAAAGATTTCTCAGAGGGCCCATTCCCTAAAGTTTTCATCATTCTAGAGGCTCTTCTGGCCCCTTTCTTCAAGGCCCTAGTCTCAGTTTCCTAGCTATTAGCTCCATAACAACCACCAAGGAGTAGAGCCTTGGGCAACACGACTTCCTCCAGTCAGGATGTGTTTGAAACAGAAAGTCATAGTCTTCCACACCCATCACATCTTCCTGTTCATCAGTAACAGAAGATGGCATGAGGCATCAAACCCTTGCAGGAAGCTGTTGCCCTACAGCATGGTATGAGAAAGCACAGAGCGTTTGGCTTCAGACACAAATTATTTAGCCTCTATGGGCATTATTTTCCTCCTCTATTAAAGAAGTATTTCTACCTTCCGGGTTTGTGAGAATTTGATATAATGTATTCAAAATGGCTGAGACATAATAGGTGTTCAATAAATGTTAGTTATTATTTTATGCATGAGCCTTAGGCTAATGTATGTATGAACATTTAGTTATTAATTAGAAGGTAAATGAAAGCTGGCTGAAGGGAATTGCATTTGACCTTTAGCAAATTATTTCATTTAGATGCACTGATGCAAAACTATCACATCTTATGAAGATAGACAAAAATAAATTTGGCTGACAAAAGATATTTTAATAAATACTCAATCTCCTTCCAATAGCCTCTCAATCTGGCCACTGTACTGTAATTTGTATGCCATTTGGGGAGACTTCTGTGCCTTTCCCTCTCTTGTCATAGTCAATCACTGGCTGATCAGAGGCCAGGTTCAACTCAAAAAATCCTTTATGAGGGCCTGCATCTAGTGACTGCTCCAAAAAAGGAACTCTCCATGCTTTTTTCCCTCCAATTGAGCTTGTCCCCAAATAAATTTAGGTGTACTGGGGTTGGTCGAGCCTCTTTAAATTATTCCTAGGCTGAGCTCAGCTCAGCTGGTATAACATGATGCAGGAGCCTGATGTGCCTGTCCTTCTATGTGCCCCATTTTATTGACAGGCAAAAAGAACCAACCACAGTTCACATAAAGCACCTCATCACATGACAGTCATGTTGTGAGATTCACTTTGCTGGCAGAAACGTGGTCTGTTGCAGAGAGAACAGCAGCACATCTGTTGAAGCTGCTCAAGGAAAAAGAGAAAGAGGAAATGACCAGGGCTTGCTGCAGACCAGAAAGAGAAGAGACACACAGATGCATTGTGACCTTATCTTGGAATCCTGTGAAGAGATGAATGAGAAAAGGAGGAGCGTTAAGGAGAAGGAGATGAAGATCCGTGAAGGTGTTTCTGGGATGAAGAGCAATATATGAAAAAAAGACGTGGACTGCAAGAGAATAAGAAGAGTTAAGTGGCTGAGGTTGCCACTGTTGGCAGAAACAGAACTGACTGGGATAGGGCAGAAAAGAGCCAAGGCTACCAAGCTTTAAAAAAATAGAACTAGGAAAAAAAAGAAAGAAAGGAGACTATAAGAGAAAGTCTATTGCTGATACCACCGCGTTGTTAAAGACTTCAGATGCCATGGCTAAAAAAAGAAAAAGGATTTGTGTTTTTAATGTGTGATTCCCCCACACTGAAACACACATGGGTAAATGGAGCTATCAGGGGCCTCATCTAGAGTTTCTCTGCCTCTCAACCTACCTGGGAGAGGGATGTATTAGAAAGACAAACCCAGTGAACTTTGCAAAAGGGCTGTGATTAGCTTCCGAAGGCTCCAACTGTGCCAGCAGCCAATATAATAAGCTTGCATGTTGTGACTGATTACACCCATTACCATTCCTGCATATTTCTGCCTTCTAATGCCCACCAAGGAGCGGGGAGGAGAGTTAGGCTAACATCTTCAGGGCTGGTTTATTACAATAGCATACCAGGCATGGCCCATTTTGCATCCTGAGAAGCCATCACAGCCCTTTGAACTTACCATTTTCATTAGAAATCATCTATTTTAAATAATAATACAGTAAATCTTTTCAGTGTTTTTTATCCAAAGATCTCAAAGTACATTACTATTACTGCTGATTCTCAGCATTAGGTCAATAGTATTAAATTAATTTTCTAGATGGTTAAACTAAAGCATCTAATGGTGAAATGCAAAATCAGCTACAAAGTTAGAAAAAGCGTTTAGAGTCCTCTGAATCCAGCTCTTCCATTTATCTACATAACTCTGTTTATTGGTACAATGCCAATATCCAGATGCACAATTATGAGCTGGGAGCAAGTGAAGACTTTACAAATGTCTGTCAATTTGGAGAGGACATAAGTCGCGTTGGTGGCTGCCATCTTTTTGATGTGCTTCTTATGTTTAGAGAGGAACCCACTTTCCTGTCTCTCTTGCAGCTGCAGTGCAGACATGTGACCTGGGCTCTGCCAATCAGATACACTAGTGGGAGCAGCAAGTCTAGTACCTGATGCAGAAGTTGCAGCAGAGCAAATTATAGTGTCAGATTCATGGTAGTGGCAGCAGTGGCTTCCCATCAGACCCTTTTGACAGCACAGTTGTATGCATGTTTCTAGAACTTTAGCCTCTAGCCTGGTTCTTCAGCCCTCTCTATGATCCCATGAACTCTCCTACACCCTTTTAAAAAAATCCTCTGCACCATCAGCCAGAATCAGCTTCTGTCACTTGCAGCTGAAAAACCTGACAGATGTTCCTTTATATCCCCTGGAAAAGAGAGGTTCACAGACTTCCTTTCATACTTTTAGATAGGTTGGTAAGTGATTATCAATCCATTTATAAATAAATGTCAATTTACTCAATCGATATCGAGTATTTATAAATATGTAGTATTTATAAATATGTAGTATTTATAAATATGTAGTATTTATTGAGCACTAAGGGCAAAACTGTGCTAAGTATTATGGGAAATAGTTGCTGAGTGCCTATTATGTGCTATATATCACACTGAGGGCTGAAGATGTAAAAAAAAAAAAATAAGCAAAAACAGACACAGCCTCCACCCCTACTCCAAGAGCTGACAGTCTACAGGAAAAGGCAGACAGTAATTGAAGAATCACATTCAGAACTGTAAAATTTCTACCATGGTAAGTGATGTGAAGGGCAGAGAAAGCATCCCTGAGGGAAAAAATATGTTAGCATGAGATATGCCTTTGAATAGAGCACACTAGAGTCCATAGGAAAATTAACTGGAGGGAAGTCAAAAGAGAAGCAGACAGATCAGTTAGGAGGCAATTTTAATAAATCAGGAGGGAGTCGATGGTAGCTTAGACTAAAGTGATACTGATAGAGATAGAAAAGGAAAAAGACGCAAGGCATATTTAGGAAACAAAATAAAGAGGACTTAGCAGTGAATTGGATATGAGGACATGATGTAAAGTCAAAAATGACTCCTAGCTTTCTGACTCGAGCCGCTGGATAGATGGTGGTGTCCATCCCTGGGAGAACATTGGGAGGAAATTAGAATTTGTAAGGACATCAGTCTCACATGTGTTAAATGAGCTGTCTTTGAAGCATCTATAAGGCCTGGAGCTCAGGATAGAAGAGTAGGCTGGAGGCATGAAATAGTTCTTGTGTAATTGAAGTCATTGTGTAAATGGGATGTCTCAGGGAAGAACATAGCCTGAGAACTAGAGAAGGCCTTGGGCCTATTCTTAAAGAGTATAAAGTATAGGTCTAAAAATTCAGGGAGCCACCCATTAATGGTTACCAAAAGGTAATGATAGTCTGCCTATAAAACCTCCACAAGGTGAAATGCTTTAAACCAAGAAATATGTCTTGAGTCTCCTGCTACAAACTCCTCTACAATTGGGATTACACATTCAGGGGCCTGGCCAGTCTACTGCTCAGTTAATGGGCTGAGCTGGAACTGTGGCACACAACACATGTCCCATCTAAAGGGGCCAATCAATTCTAAGCTCAGGCAACGTATTCCCAGACATGATATCTGTATTCATATCCCTCTATTAAGTCCCCCACTGTTTGAAATAACTACTGTGGTTTACATTATCCTGAATGGAACTTGACCAAAACAATATTTAACCTAGATTTCCAATTCTCTCTTCTAAAATCCTCTATTTTTCTGTTTTCAAATAGCATTGATACCCACCCCGAAAAAAGACTGCTCTTCTATCCAAAATAGTTTCCCTAGCTATTAATACTGTCCCTAAAACTATTTTCTAAAGTCTAACACTCTCTAAGCATAGTTGGGCCACCCTAAAACCCCTCTGTTATTCAAATTCATCCTGAAGACAAGGGTAACACTGATATAACAGGCCCATGATGGGAGATGTAAGGATAATTGAGCAGATGAACAAAGGCCGATCATCTCCCGGCACTACAAAATATCTTGGGATTAGGAACCAGTAAGGTAGGATAGCTGCAGTGAAGGAACAGTCTTTATTTAGTAGTTAGTGTCAGGAGTGTAGACAACAGAGCTCTGGTGTCAGCTTGTAGATGGCCTAGGGCCGAGGAAAGAAGTGAGAAAAACTAGAAAATAGTAGGAGATACTAGCTCTCATTGTTAATTAATTCTGGCCTCTGGTGTTTATTTTATTTTATTTTATTTTGGCCACTCAACACTAGTATATTTGCCTGCAAGTCTGGCAGATATTTTCCTTTTATATGCATTCAGATTTTCTTCTTTCTCAATATTTCTCTGCAGTAATATACTGCATGTACTAATAATAACTGCCAGCTGTTGACTAAATCAGATATGTAGTTGAACTTGATTTGTTTTTTAGTTTAATATTACAACACATACACACACTCACACACAGCCACTCGCACAAAATCTCATTCTTTCTCCCCGCTTCCTACTCTTCCAACCCCAAACCGTAATTATTAAACAAAAGAGACATGGAACAAAGCCAACCGTCAGCGCAGGTGTGTAGTAATGCAACTATGGGAAAGTGCTCTGCTTCCGCGCATGCCAGGTGAGTCAGTCACACATCTTGCCTCATGTTGAAGCTTCCAAGGCAAACATCCTTCAGGAGACATTACCTAGCACCTGAAACAAGATCCCTGTTGGTGTTTTCTGCAGAATCTTGGTCAGTGTAAGTAAGAGCTTGTCCCCCCAATTCCTCCTCTGTTGATATTTGGCAGAACTTCTGTCAAGAAAAATCATACATCAACCAACACCTAGAAGAGTGTCTGGCACTTAGTAAATACTCAATAACTGCTTTTTAAAAAAATCAGAAGAAAATCAAACGAAAATGAGCCATGTATAATCTAATACTGAGCGAATATAGTAAAGCGCTCAGTGCCAAACACATAGTAAGTGCTATATAAATATTAGCTATTAGTGTTGTTATTATTATCCAGAGTCATTGTTTCTTCTGGTTCACATTCTGGGAACCCAGAAAGGCCTCTACCACTTCCTTCTCTCACTCCACCCCTTTTATTTAAATACTGTCAGAACTTTCAAAGAATTTAAACCACACCTCTCTCACACACACAAAAACAATTAGAGAACATGGTCTCTCATGCACTGCTGATGGAAGTATAAGCAGCAGAACTCCTACCGAGGGCAATTTGGACACATCTTTTAAAATTACAAACACTTTTCAACCCAGCAGGTCACACTGAAGGATTTAGCCTACCAATTAACACCCCTGTGGTATACAATATGTATAAGGTTTATTTCAGACTTGTTTGAAATGGAAAAATGGAAACAAACCCAGTGTCCTTCAATAGGGAGCTCATTAAATAAACCTTGGTATAAGCATGAATTTGAATACTATATAGCAATGAACAAATTTTGTATGAAGAAAATTTCTGGGTACTTTTATGAGAAAGTATCCAAACTGTATTGCTAAGTTTTAAAAATAATAATAATAAGGCCCAGAAAAATAGTTTATGAAACTTTCCAAAGAGAAAGAGGAGGGAGATAAGAATATATACTTGTATTTGTTTTGCATTAAAAAAACTCTGGAAGGATGTGGAATAAACTGAGAGGAATGATTGCCATGGCAGGGAAGAGAAAATGAGGTAGATGGGAGGGCAGAGGAGGCAAGAATTAAAGAGTAAACATTTTACTATAGAACTTTTAATTATCTATGCAAGATGATGATGATGATGAGAGAGAGAGAGGAGAGAGCAACAGAGACAGAGAGAGACAGAGAGAGACAGAGAGAGACAGAGAGACAGAGACAGAGAGAGACCCAACTTTCTTTCAAGTAAAACTAAAACCTGGTCTCATAACGATTTGAGGAGTGAATTCACCTGCCAGTGCTCTGTAGTTGATGTTGATGCCCTGGAAGCTCGGCATCTTCACCACCTGTCTCTATCCTTCAGGCTTCTTTCCCCACTCACTGTGAGATGAAGTGGACTTTTTGATGGGTAACTGTACCTAGAAAGTTAGACACCTGTATTGGCTAGCTTAATACAGTTTGTTAGGCAATGGTCCTGTTCTCATAGCTATGTATTCTTTCTGGGACTCAAGAGTATAAATTAAGAAAAATCTCTCGAGTCACAGACTCAATAATGTAATTCTTCATTTCCTTGCTTTCATCGGCTTAAATTCAGACTTTTAATGTGATTTGCAAATAGCTTCATGTGATATGATATTAGAGGTCAGAGAACGTCTCAGTCCATCTAAAAGTACATAAACACACTGCAACAAAATAGCTAATCCTTTACATGAGGGGAATAAATAATTCACCTGCAGGCTCTTCCGCCATAAATCAGTTGTGCTATTATCAGATGCCAACATTGAAATAGGAAAGCAAAGCAGCTGTATTAAACTTTGACAGTTGAAAAAAAAAAGGAAAAAGTGGGATGAACCATTTGTTTTCTTTCCATGTAGATCTCTAAACAGACTATGTAAAGAACAAGCTGGGGAGAAACCAAGATTTAGTGGATTTAATTCCATACCTAATAAAAACCTTTCCTAACTTTTTTAGCTCAGATAAAGCATGCACGTGACTCACACTTTAAGGGTTCCGATAATGCCATGTGCCAACACTCTGACGTGATTCAGTCACCTGCACAGGCTCACCCCAGCTCCAGTGAAAGACCCAGTGAGAACCTGCCATCTTGGCTCTCTCAAGCTCAGTGGGAGAGGGTAGAAGAGGCTCAGGGACAAAATAACACAAGACTCATTCTACACCACAAAAAAACCATAAGGAAAAGATCTACCCCTACGCCTCCTGGAGTCAGAAAGAGTCAGGAAAGCTATGAAAGAACTTTAGAAATGAAGAGACCCGATCAAGAAATGAGGCTTGAGTCAAGCCAGCCACTTTAATGCAGATGACCCCTTACAGCGAGACTTTTTAAAAGTCAGTTAACAAACATTTACAGGGTACTTGCTCTGTGCTAGGCACTGTTCTAAGTACTTCAAATATCAACTCCCTAAATCCTTACAACATCCCCCCTGAGGTAGGTTCTATCATTATCTCCATTCTACTAGTGAGGGGAATGAGGTGCAAAATGATTAAGAAACTTGCCTATTTTTATTCAGCTGTGGATGAGGAAGCCCAGGGATGCTTCAGCTGGTCACCAATTTTATAGAGCGGCTGCCATCACCATAATTTATTCGTTTTTGAGCGCAAGGAAAGCTGCATGTGGGGAAAGAAGACAACAAGTGGCCAGAGATAAGTTGCAAACTGAGCTTAAAGGTTCACAGCTGCTTTTGTATCCTAATAATTATCTTTGAAGTTTTAATAGGCTTACTTAGCATTCCCAAACCTCGTCCATATCCAATTGAGAATAATAGTGAAAAATCACAGGGAGTCAGCTCTTCTCCAATACCAATTAATAACATCTATCAGGAGGGATGTAGGGGAATTCTCAAGACAACCACACCCTACTTCCTCATTTGAAAGGAGCCCCCCAATTGCTGGCTCAGCATATCATTCGGAATGTGGTATATATCAGCAGTGAGAATGCATGAAGTACAAAGTAGAAAATGTAAACTTTGTATCAGGTAGCCACTGCCACACACACAAAAAAGCTGTGTGACAAATAATGCCAAAAGTCAATGGCTTTTGCTGGGACAATTGGATATCTACATGCAAAAAAAAAAAAAAATGATTTGGACCTTTACTTTATACTATATACAAAAATTAACTCAAAATGGATCAGAGACCCACGTATAAAAGCTAAAACTATAAAACTTTTAGGGAAAACATAAAGGTAAGTCTTCAGGACCTTGGATGTGACAATGGATTCTTAAACATGACACCAACAATACAAGCAACAGAAGAAAAAAATTGATGAATTAGACTTCATAAAAATTAACAACTGTTGTGCATCAAAGAACACTATTAAAAAAGTGGAAAACCAACCTACAGAATGGGAGAAAATATTTGCAAATCATATATCTAATAAGAGTCTAGTATTCAGAGTATATAAAAAGCTTTTAGAACTCAACAATTTTTTAAAAACCAACTTAAGTAAAAAATGGGCAAAAGACTCAGACATTTCTCAAAAAAAGATATATAAATGGCCAATAAGGACATTAATAGATACTCAACATTACTAGTCATTAGGAAAATGCAAATCAAAGCCACTATGAGATATCACTTCACACTTACTAGGATGGCTATAATTTTTTTAAAAAGGAGAGAGAGAGACAGACAGAGACAGAGACAGAGAGAGGAAGGAACGGGAAGAGAAGAGAGGAGAGGGAAAGGAAGGGAGGGGAAGGGGAAGGGGAAGGGGAGGGGAGGGAAGAAGAAGAGAGAGGAGAGGAGAAAAATAAAAGAGGGTAACAAGTGCTTGTGAGGATGTAGAGAAATTGAAACCCTCCTGTATTGCTGTTAGAAACGTAAAATAGTGCAGCCACTGTGGAAAACAGTTTGACAGTTTCTCAAAAGTTAATTATAGAATGACCACATGATCCAACAATTCCACCTCAAGGTGAATACTTAAATTAATTGAAAACAGGTTTTCAAACAAAACCTGTACACAAATGTTCATAATAGAACTATTCATAATATCCAAAAAGTGGAAACAACCCAAATGTCCATCAACTGGATAAGAAATGTGGTATATCCACATAATAGAATATTATTCCGCCATACAAAGGAATGTGGTATTACACGCTAGAACATAAGTGAACCTTAAAACTATTGTGCTAGGTCACACGAAGGACATATATTTTATAATTCTATTTATATAAAATATTCAGAATAAGTAAATCCATTGAGACAGAAAGCGTATTAGTGGTTGCCGGAGTCTAAGGAGAGGGAAGCAGTGGAGAATGGCTGCTTAGCGGCTGTGGGGTATCCTTTCAGAATGATGAAAATGCTCTGGAGCTAGGTAATGTAGTGGTGGCACAACCCTGGGAATAACACTAAATGCTACTAAATTGTACACTTTAAAATGGTTAAAATGCTGAATTTTTTTGTGAATTTAACCTTTAAAAAAATCTCAATGGTTTTATTAAAAAATTATTTTTAGCCACATATCGATGTGTCAGTTGGGGACAAGGTGGCCGTATCAGGTAGACTGGGCTTGGTCCTGGGCTACAGGTTGGATCCAGGTCAGCCTCAGATGTTCTTTCATCCTCCTGGTACCAGTTGGCTAGACAGGGCATAATCTTTTCATGATGATGGCAGAAGCACAAGAGGACATGCCTAATTCTCAAACATATTTAAAGCCTTGGCTTGCTAACATCTCACTGGCCAAAGCAAGTCACACAGCTGAGCTTAAGGACAAAGGACAGGAAAGCATATTCTACTACTGATATGAAAACGTGCAAAGTTGAGTAACAACAAGAATGACCCTGAAGGACGTTATGCTAAGTGAAATAAGCCAGACACAAAAAGACAAATACGGTATGATCTCATTTAGATATAGAATCTAAAAGAGTTGAACCCATAGAACCAGAGTGTACAAAGGGGATGGCCGGGGGCTGAGGGGTTGGGGAAACGGGGAGACTGTATAAGCCTTCGGTTATCAGATGAATAAGTTCTGGGGCTCTAGTACCTCATGATGATTATAGTTAATATTATTGTATTATATTTGAAATTTTCTAAGAGAGTAGATGTTAAGTGTTCTACTACAAAAAAAAAGACGGTAAATACGTGAAGTGATGAAGGTGTTAATTAACTTGATTGTGGTAATCACTTCACAATCATCACATTGTACTTTTTAAAAATCACATTGTACAACCTAAATATCTGCAATTTTGATTCGTTAATCATACCTCAATAAGGCTGGAAATTAATTAATTAATTAATTTTAAAAATAATTTCTTAAAAGTTGAATGGCAAAACACAAAGGTAAAGGGAGGGGTAGAGAATTGGAAACTATTTATGGGATATAAAATATAGCTTAGGGATTATAGTCAGTAATATTGTAGTAACTATGTATGGTGTCAGATGAGTTAGGGTTACCAGGAGATCACTTCAAAAGGTATATAAATGTCTAATTGCCATGTCATACACCTGAAACTAATATAATATTGTATGTGAAGTGTAATTAAAAGTAAAATAAAAATTATAAACATTCAAAAAAATTGGGAACTAAAATGCAAGCTACCAAACACCTCCTTCCCTATATAAGTGACCTCTTCATTCATTACTCCTAAATGGCAGAAATTCCTCCATATTTTTTCTACCAGCTTTCATAATATTTTAGAGCAAAGGGCCTTCTTTTAAGGAATGTGACCCAATTCACTCCAGGTAACTCATTAAATTGTAGAAAACACAGATCAAAGTGAATGTTTATAAACTCAGCTGGGCTTTTCTAATGTTTAGCAGATGGAATGGATAGGTTCCAAGGCAGTTACAAGGTCCCTGCTATCAGATAGCAGATTTTCAGGTGTGTTGGTTTCCGCACCATACTAAGTGGCAGATTTTAAATCTGACCATCAGTCGAGGGAAGAGAGAGGACGTGGAGTGGGCTCGCTCTGGAAGGAGCATATACCACTTCTACCTAAAGTCTCTGCCACATTCTAGATTAAGTTCTCTTTATTTGAATGTCAAACCATCTAAAGTCGACATTCAAAAAAGAGCTAATCTCTTGTTTGGGAGTTTAGGAGACGACTTTTTTAAGGTTGGAAAACTTGAGGGGAGTGCTGGCACTAAGTTTTGAGGACATTGAGCTGCTAGATTAAGTAGGGATAACAACAGCATGAAAAAAAAAATCAGCTCAAAGGAATGGAACACTACACCAGAATTTGAAGAAAAAGCCTGTAAGGCATCAGTGACCCACAGGATTCCAATGCTTGGAATCCGAGCAGGAAAATGGAGTGCAAATACAGGTTTCCCTGCTTTTCGAAAGTTCACATTATGCCACTTCGCGTTTACAAAAGGCCTATATTAGTACTACCTGTTTTCACCAAATGAAATAAATCCAAAGAGGATTTTCACTTTTATGAAAAGAATACAAAAAGTGAAAACGGCATTCAACATTTGTTTGGCAGCGAGCTGTTACAGAGGCAGCACGCACGCAAGCAGCGAGTGTCGCTGCCTTTACTGTGTGTTAGTGTTAGTTTAGGTTTTATGTGTTATTTGATATAATTCGATAGGTTTTTTGGGGGGTCTGGAACAATCAAAGATTTTTCATATAAATTAATGGTAATTACTTCTTCCCTTTACGCCATTTCTGTTTACGAAAAGATTCATTACGCCATTTCTGTTTACGAAAAGTAACCCTCTGCTTTTGGATTGGGGGAAGAACCTGTCCTAGCAAATGATAAAAGCCTTGATTTCACTCGAGTCTGTCCTGGGGAAGCAACACTTCCATATATGTTACTTATTTCACTGTTCCATTAATGGCTTGCTCCCGAGACTTTTACTGTCACACTGAATAAATTTAAGACTGAACAAGCAATGTAATCAAAGTGATTTGGACACAGAAGTATTTCTTCCCTTCTTCTCCCACTCCTTTTGCCAGCTTTCTCCCTCATTACAGCTGCTCTGAATGAGAGAGCATGAAGGAAGAGCTAGGCAATGATGCTGTTCACACCTCCAAGGCCAATGAAATACAAAATGAATTCAAAAATCACACTTCCAAAATACTCATTGTGCTCCGCTGAGCTGGCAACCTCTTTCTTTCTCTGCAATGACCTAGTCTTCTCCCCTGAAATTTCGAGCCGGTTGCCATTTCCACCTCTCTCAACTGGGGGCTTTATTATCTTAAGGTGAGAAAAGTTTCTTCGGCAGAAGTCTGCCTGGGAGGAAAATCAGAGTGATTTAAGCAGTGCCCATGTGTGTTGGAGATGGAAGAGAATCCCCAGCTGACACATCAGAGAGGTAACTAAGCTCAGATGCGTTTGTTAAGGGAGGTTGAATATCTGTTCAGCCAAGCCTCTTACTTTTTTTTAAACTCTGAGATACTATTTTAATGTAAAGCCATCACAAGTCCTCTGTAAATCACAGCTTTGAAGGAAAATGTCAATTTCTATCAAACTCTAAAGAATTGTTGGAGCTGATGGAAATCTAAATTTATCAGTTTCCCCATTTCTCCCTCCACAAGCACCAACCAACCCCTCCTCTTTCAACTGGCCCTACAGTGCAGGAATGAAGCTGCAAATCAACGCCTGGGGGACATCTCGTCAGACAATGGGAAGGTCTAAAGAAAGGTCTAAAGAAAGGTTAAAGCAGAAAGGACACGAAATTTATAGACTTAGCATTAAAATCTTAAAGGACCTTAGGAAAGGCAATGAATCTGATGTTCGGAAAGGCAGGGGCTGTCAGAGGCCAGGCGAGAAGTTCTGACAAGAGCCATAAATCTAAAGCTAGGAGCAAAAAAAAAATAGGCGTCTTTTCAGGCTGAGGCAACGTGACGAAAAGATTCCAACCCGGACTTAAAAGAGAGGCAAGGCCACAGAGGTACGGTGGGGAAGAAGTGGACTGGGGACTGCAAATAACAAATGAAAAGAGCAGCAGATTGTGGGGGCGGAGAGGGGAGGGGCTTGGACGGCAGAGGCTGACAACAAAGACACTAGCAACACACGTTTGGCTGGTGGGGTCGGGGGTGGGGAGGGGACTTTGAAACTGATCTCCAAAGAAAGGAAGCAGAAAAGATGTAGTTACTCCTTGCTGCGTATCTGGGATGGAATGCGGACTAAACCAGAGGAAAGAATCCACATGGAAAGCCAGGCAGCCCTGTGCAAAGGAGGATTGTGAAGTGGGTAGGAATGTTGTGGAAGGGGAGCTTGAGAAAGGTAGCAGCACCCAATGGTTAGAACACAAGCTGGGAAGCCAGGAACTACCAGGAGTTTTCTTTAATTTTCTTTCACTCATTCTGTACATTTTTGGTTTTTGGTTTTTCTTTCAGTGATGCCCAAGTAAAATATGTTAAGACACTAATTAAAATACATAAAACCATTGCAACTGAAAATAACATACCATGAATTATTATTAAAATGCCAAGCTCAAGTGGCCTTCCCCTTTGGGACAGACCTGATTGGAAAAGCAGCATTAGCACAACTTTGATTACCAGGGCCCATGCCGGCTTCACCCGTGTCTTACACGGAGGTATTGTGTCCTTTGCCTCAGTTTCCCCCAGGAGGAAGGAAGTTGGCAGCTGTTTCACAGTTATAGGAAAAGAGTAATTGGATTAGTATCTTCATAGTATATTTCAAACTTTTGAGATTGACTTTAATTGTTGATGTGATGATAATGGCATATATACATATATGTACATACACGTACACCCATTGACACACGAAATGCAACTTTTTCAGTGTTTTGAAATATGAAAATTAATATACCTCTCCACGTCTTACATTCCTCTCCACTATGTTTGCTTTATACATTCTGTATTTTTTCTCTTTTTCCTAGTGACCAAATTTCTGTCCACTATTCATTCCTAGCTTCCATATTCAAACTCTTTTCTGCCATTTTGATTCTCATCAGTTTCTTACTTCTCCTATTTGCCTCAGAAAATACAGTGCTTCTCATATGTAATGTAATTTCATAGGCGAGTACATATGGTCATTAATATTCATTCATTTTCTTAATATCTAGTAAAAACACAAAAAACGCTATCTTTTCATGTGTCAGATGAGATGATCAGTAGACTATAGTTTTAAAGTATGAAACTTTCATTTTATAGAGAACCCAGAGATCTGAAAGCTCTGGGGTGGTTGATAATTTCCCTTGACCAACCAAGGAGAGGAGAAATCAGGAAAGCTGAGAAATGATCTTGGGGGAGATAGTTAAGCCTCAAAGTGATAAGCATAATTATAACCTTCAAAAGTGAATTTACCTAAGTGTTTTTCCCAAAGATGGCAATCATCTTTTCACATCCTAGACTCACCAGCAAATCAAAGGGATTTCCGCAAAAAAAGTTAAGAACCTTAGACTCTAGAACCTAATAAATGCCCTTAAGTGTCTTCTGTGGCCTATAAAAATGTCATCGTGGATCAGGAGAAAAACTGGCTGTTGTGCCTCACACGTAGCATGCACAGCCAAAAACGTCTACATGAAAGGTAAAGGGTATGTAAAGACTAAAAAAATTAATTAAGTAACATAAAAAGATGGAAAAGTAAACACCACCTCAGATGTAAGATAATTCTAATATTTAGGACCTCCCATAAGAAATACCTTTTTTTCTTAAGTCAATGGATCCATAAATAAATGAACTTAATCTGACTTCTAACTAACTCATTTGGTGAAAAGCTGGTGGACTAGAAGTTTATTTGCAGAACTAGGGTCTTTCAGCAATTCAATAATGGGCTTCCTGTTTGACTTTGGACAAGTTATTTAACTACTTGATATCTAAAGTTACTCATCTGTAACATGAGTAAAACAATATGATAGCCATGTTATTTTTGGCTCTTGGGCTGCTCCCAACTTTAAATGTGTAACTAAATCTCGCAGAGGAATTTCACAGAATTAATGAACATCGCAAATACTGAATGGCCCCGGGTTGAATATTGACTTCACAGTATTATCATTATAGAGTAGCCGTTAATAGCCCCAGTATCATCATCCCCTCTCCTAAGTCATCACCCTCTTCTGTCTGGTCTGTCCCCTCTGTGTTTAAGAAGACATCTATCTCTCTACTCCTAGAAGGCCTTCTCTCGATTTCACAATCCATTAGAGCCCCTACCACATCTTTCCTCAAAAATGCATAAGAAATCTTGTTGACTTTGACTTGTCTCATTTTCCACCCTTTTTAACACCTTATAATCTGGTTTCTGTCCATCACCCTATATGGTTTTATGTGTGTCAAATTTAATAGTTGCATTATGTACAAATCCTTTTACAAATGTGTGTTCTTCTCATGACTTTTTATAGCACAGTGATAGTTTATGTCTAGATTTCAAAGATGCAACCTTTCTGATAACTCCTTGGAAGACTCTTATTTGTCTTCTGGCCCAATGACCATCCCTTTCCAATAAGTGGTTTGTCTAATTATGTAGTTTTCCTATCAACGGTATATATGATCTCTAACTTCTATTTTTTATCTTTTAGATATGTAGCATGAATTCTGTCCACGATACATGTGTCGGTTATCCGTTGTCATAACAATAATACATAACAAACCACCTTGAAATTAAGTGGTTTAAAATACTAACCAATTTTTATTGCTCATGAGTATTTGAGTACTCCCGGTGGTTTTATGATGTGGGCCTGATATGACTGATCTCAGCTGGGTGTCCTTATGCATCTGCCACTTTCCTAGTCAGCCTATCACAGCACCTTTGCATAAATGTCCTACCATCACATAAGGCCAAGCAAAGAAAAAACTAACCTTTTTGCCTGGCCTTGTTGGTAGTACTATATGCATTTCAAGACACTATATTCCCTAAGCTTAGAACTTTAAAATCATCATTCAACCTACTTCAAAATTTCAGCATCATCTGAATCTGTTTTCTCCATATCTCATCCTGCCTAGGCTCTTGAAATCATTTTCTCGCAAACCTCTACAATTCCAGGGATCCATCACTTTCCACGAATCATCTTAAATGAAGACTTACATTCATTCCTCTTCTGTGAGTGTCACTTTGACCCTCTCGGCCTTTTATAAACATCTCTGCTCCTGGCCAGATCCCTCCACGAACATTTGCATATATATGTACAGGTGGATGTACCACATCTTAAATATTAAAAGTAGAGGAGAATCAATAGCAGAGGTTTTTTTAGTGGAAAGAAAGAAAAGGAACAACAAAATTAAATGACATAATTTAGTTGAAATCCAGTATTTCTTCTCATAGTGCCAAATCCTGGAAAACTCTGAAAATGACATTTTAACATCTTCAATCTGTCCACTCATGTTGCATATCTATTTCTGCCTACTTATAATAAACATAAGTAATTGTTGAAAAAAATCATTAATCCAGATCTTGTTCATATAGCTACTGTTGAAATTAATCATCTCTTCTTAAGCAAGATAATTTTCTCTTCGTTAAATTCATTGAAGCCCATGAGTAAAATAAAATGTGTGTGGATTTTTAAAAGTATGCTTATAAATTGTAACAAGAGCCAAATCCGGTCAATAATTTGTATAACCAAAAGCAATCGTTAAGTTATGATGTCCTATTTAGGCGAAAAAATTGAACATTTTTCATGAATTTGCTCATTTTTTTTCTCAATACTGGCTTGCTGTTCTGCCGAAAATACCTTATCTCTTTTTAAGCCCATGTCTAGAGGGTACAGCCTTGGCCCCCACCACTCTTCTCTTCTCCAAGTTCTCCACATTGCTTGGCACATAATTGAAACTTCAGTGTTTACTCTTTATGGTGGTAGTATAGGGCCCAGTTCAAATAGCCCACCTCTTTGTCAATGGACTTCACAAAAGCACATACTTATAATGGAAAAGCATAGTCTTTTGAACATCTGGAATAAATGCGAAGACTCTGGTCTGAACACTTTTCCCTGGAGACTTCAGATTTGTCTTTCTTTTGAGTTTGTATGTGTGTGGTTATAGCTATTGTTCTGGAAAAACCAACGTCTGGTGCTTTTTCTTTGAATTCGTTTAGACTCATAGCCTTAAACTAACTTTAATCTGGTAACAGTTGCCTTTGTTCTTTTTTGGAACTTTGCTTCCCTTTATGCTTTTCTCACTCCGTGTCTTTTAGAGCCTCAACTTCCAAGTCTCAGGGCCAACACTGAAATCCTTGGAGGGAAGACCCCTCATCCCATTGGTTTTGTTTAGCATAAGCCTGGCCCTTTGCCCTCTCAGTTTTCCATGGCTCCGCCATTATTAACCACCATATAAAAAAATCCCGAATGCAGCTCCCATCTATATACTTTCAGGTTTCCTGTGCCCACTCTTAGGGGAGCACTCAATCTCTTTGGTTTTCTTCGGTTACTGAATCTGGTCATGTATTCCTAGTTTCCCCTCCTGTCTTCAGTATGGAGCCAGTCAGACCAGAGAAGCATATTAACCAAGCACAAGGATAGGACGAGGGTTAGAGAGGGCTAAAGTTCCCAGATAGATTTCCTTTTCTATCTCCTCATTTGTAAGGGCTTGTTCCTCGTCAGTTGACTTCAAGCAACATATTTTACAAATCTCCCTCTAACAGAATTCACCTCAGCCCTCTCCTCTTCTCTTTCCCACAAACTCTTAAGGCCCTAGAAAGTCTTCTTTCAATCCATACAGACAAGCAGTTCCACTTACTAGTTTGATTCAATGCCAAGTTACTTTTCTGAAACACTTTCAGTCTGCCTTCTAAGCCAACACTCCCACGAGAGCTGGCCTGCTTCCCTCCCACCCTGATGGTGTGAGAGGGGAAAAAATCACCCCACACGGCAAAGAACAACCCCACTCAGGTCTGTGATTGGTTGAAAGACAATGCAGGGTGTGGTTCTGGGTCAGCCGTTCAGCTCTTCTACTCATCCTCTTTAACCTACAAAATGGAATAAATGATGAACAGGAAAATTAAGCAAGTCAAACAAGATTAATTAAATGAGCTTGTCTTTCTACATGCTAATCTGCATGGTGATAGGGAGCAGTTTCAGATCAAGATGTGAGCAGTAGCCAAAACTATTAGTAGGCTGGGAAATGGGGTGCGTCAAGGGTCAGATTTATAAAACAGTGCTTTTTCGCCAAACCTCTGAAATTCTAAACAAAAACAACACTCAGATACATTGAAAAGACCAACCCAAGCATCTGGTTTCCTTAGCTGGTGCACATAGCAGAAGAAATGTTGGCAGAACATTTGATTACCATAAAAGAGAGAGCTCTGCAGAAACCACATTAGAGTAAACTCAACCAAAACAAAGTAGAATGTTTGAACTGTTTTGAATAGATTATGGTAGAGACTCACAAAAGGGTCTAGCCTGGAATCATGAGAAATGCAAATGAACTGGCTCAGAAGCAAACTGATTTCCCCCGTCATGTGACCCTTTGCCCCTCAGATTTGGGGGTAAAGTAAATATCTGCCATCTACAGATCTCCCAGAGGCACATCACATCCACTTGATGGGTGGTTTGGGCAGGCCCGTTAACGGTTTCCAGAGAAGTGGTAAGTCGGTCTGGTGTTGAAGTGTGCCTGCAGATCCCCCTCCACTGCCAGCTCCTCCCTCGATTCCTTTCAGGGAAGAACTGCATGGAGCAGCTGGTTTTGATCATTTCATCCATGGCAAAGGCTGTGAGAAACACATTTATTTTGGTAACACACAGCAACACACATACATTTACACATATATATTTGCACATGCTCTTTTCTCTGTGTTGTATGTATGATTCTTTATTGTCAAGGGTTGGCAATTACCTTCAATCAGTCTTTCGAAGTGTCCTCTTATGAGCTGTCGACAAAACCTTCCCTAATTTAGGTTCTTGGCAGCTAAATCAAACCACCGTTGGAAAACAAAGTGCTGGGCTTTGGAAAGCCCAAGCCATCCATCCGGGCAGCCCATTTTGTAAGGGACTCTGACCTCCCCCGGAGACCCTCCCCTCTCAGTCTCTCTTAGCATTATTGTGCTAAAAGGGGCTATCCAGAAACAAATAGTATTTTGAAAGCACATGAGTGGTTCTCATCACACTCTCCAAATTCTGACTAGAGTGGGAGGAAAACTGAATGATTTGTGGTCTTGGAGTTTCAATGAATCAGGAAAAATTTCCCTAAACTTGTGTTAACAAAAAGTATAGGATACAGAACGAGGAGGACAAGATGACTGGGAATCTTGGTTGTAGCTCTGAATAATAACCTTGCTCATAGTGAGTTATTTTTGTGAGGTCACTTTAAGTGAGCTGCACCCTCTCCCTAGAGAGCCAGACAGCCTCATGCCAGGGAGCCAGCACCACCTCTGCTGCTTATGCTGCCCAGTGCCTGGGGTTAAAAAATGTGAGGCAGCTGTGGGGGACAAGAGCCAGGCATCCTTCTATTTATTTATTTAACTACTCAGTCAGCCTGGGTACAGTCACGCAGTTTTCCAGTTACATGATCTAGTAATTGATCATCTGTACCTGCCCAGCCTTGGTCCATGCTTAGAAATCTTAGGCATTGGTCCTGGCTCTTTCATTTCAGATTAGCCCCAGAAGCCAAGAGTTGCCAGGAAAACCACTTGAGAGCAGTGTTCTCAATCTTTATATGCGTAAGGACCACCTGCTAAACTTGACAAAAATGCATTGTCAGGCTCACCCCAAAAGGTTCTGATTCAGTAACTCTGGAGTAAGGCCTGAGAATCTGCATTTCTAAAAAGAAGTGGCAAAAGAAAACCCATAAAACGCATCTAAGCCTTCAAAAAACAAAAAGAAGTTGCATTTCTGACAACGAGCTAATGCTGCCGTTGTTAGTCTTCAGAGTCCACCTTGAGTAAGACACTGCCTTTGGAGAGTTGCTATCAGAAGAGGCCAAGTCATTATTTTCTCTTCAATCAAGTCAATGATGAATGTAAATTAGAAATTAATTTCCCTTAAGTAAGAAGGAAAAAATCTGTGGTCTTTCAGGCACAGGTATTTATCTTTCCCTCTTACTGCTGATTTAATCCTACTCATCCTTCCAGGTGGGGCTTGAGTCCCTCTGGAACCTCACCCAGCTCCTCCAATCTATACTAACACCTCTCTTATCTGAACTTTGATTGCACTTCAACACAGGGTTGCCTCCTTTTGTTCTTAATTGTTCGCCAATTGTTCCTCGCATGTGAATTTTGCCATCGATCTCTACTCTAATGCAATTGGACAAAGGCCCTCTCAACACCCACAGAACAAGGAGTAGACACAGAATGTTCTTTAAAACGAATTTTAAAGATCAAAGCAGAACTAAATTAGTGTGCCTCTAAACGTAAGAACAGGTAACATTGGAGAGCTGTGATCATAAAGGAGTCATCAGAGCCATCCATCACCATGTCATTTTGGCTGTGATTCTAAATTTTTTTGTTTGAAGTGCCTGGCACAAGATAAAGAGAGATTCAGCTGTGTGGAACAATAAATGACTTAACTTTTCTGGTATTTTTTCTAGACAGGCATTAGTTCAAATTGTGCCTAAGATGTTCCCAGATTGGATGCTACTGCATGAAACAGATTAAAAGTAATATGGTGAGGACCAGCAGTGAGATGGCAATGTGAGCTCAGAGCGCCAAAGACCCTCTCCCCAGATAAATACCACTTAGCTACTGAAAATTATAAAGAGAACCATTTAAAGTCTCTGAAAATTTTCCTAAGAATATGCATCAAATGGAGAAACATTCAGTTAAGGAAATCTACTAAATCTTAATATACGATAATATGTATGTTGTAAACCCTAAAACAAACAACTGCTAAGACAATAATTCAAAAAATATATAGTTAAAAAGCCGTTGAAGGAATTAAAATGCTACTCCAGAAAATATTCAGTTAATGCAAAAGAAGGTGGCAAAGGAAGAACAAACAAAAAGATGTGAGACACGTAGGGGGAAAAAGCAAACTGTTAGACGTAAATCCACCTATATCGATAGGAACACTAAATATGAATGGACATACAATCCAATCAAAAGACAGAGATTTTTTTAAAAGGCAGAGATTGTCAGACTGGATAAGAAACAAGATTCAACTATATGGTGTCAACTGTATGATGAGGTTTTATGTTTATCTGGCTGGGAGTTAGGCTGTGTTTGTGATTTGCTGTAACAGTAGGTGTAAAAGACTAAAATTTCCATTGGTGTCCTTGTTTTTCTTCCCCTGTTCTCTGAGTATTTCTAGACACTCCTTATTGGATAGAGTCTGAGTCTTGCAGTTCTTTTACCTGTAATTCCCTGTTATTACACAGGAGCCTGATTGATGTAAAGGTGAAGTACGGTGAGAGGGCAAGTATTTTATGATCTTATGATTAGGTTCCAGTCTTTTAGTGAGTCTGTCCTGGGCTGTGATCTTCACAAGTGCATCTCAAGTGTTTCTTCCCCACAGGTAATATAGGAAGGTTAGTGGGGGCTGAAGTCAGCTATTTTCCTTCTCCAACATCAAGGGCTAGAGGGAGCTAGAGTTGGGAATTATCTTTCTCCGTGTTCGCTAGACTCTGGCAAAAAATAAAATAAAATAAGTTTCTTTAGAAGGTAGTCTTTTATTGAAAATAGAATAGAATGTTCTGAGCATATTTCAAATTTCAAAATGGTTACTCCCTGCCCTCCTTCCCGCCCTGCCCCCAACACCCTCCCCCAAACACCCTCCCCATCCAGAAGCACAAGGAGATATGTCAATATTCACCTTAAGAACCTGGTGAGGTTCCTGGTGCTAAAATTTGTAAGAGTGTAGAGATCTCCCTGAGAAGCGCCCCCACACACACACACCCAGAGCTTTTAACTTTTAAACTAGTCCACACTGATCCTACAGCAAATTCATCAATTATAGCGTAAGTTTTCCTGCCAGCGCGGCTTTCAGTGGCTAACTTCTACTGCGGGGTTTCTTCTCCTGGCATCTACCTTTCTCTCCAGTTTTAGGGGCAGTTTTTTCCCTTTCAAATCTCTGATGGATGTAAGAGGAGTTGTTGATTTTCACTTCGTTCAGCTTGTTTGCTTTTGTGAGGATGGCAGTGATTGCTTCCAAACTCTTTACATGTCAGACCAGAAAAATTGATATAATAAGAAAATATGAACAATTATATGCCAACAAATGAGACAAATTAGACAAAATGGTCAAATTCCTGGAAAGGCAAAAACTACCAAAACATGACTCCAAAAGAAATAGATAATCTGAATAGACATACAATGAGCAAAGAGGATGAATTAGTAATTTAAAAACTGTCTAAAAAAAAAAAAAGCCCAGCCCAGATGGCTTTACTGATGAATTCTGCCAAATATTTAAAGAATTAACACAATTCTTCACAAACTTTTCCAAAAAAGAGAAAAATAAGAAACCTTTTCCAACTCATTCTGTAAGGCCAATATTAACTTAAAACCAAAAGCAGACAAAGATATCACAAGAAAATAAAACTGCAGACCAGTATTCCCTATAATTATTGATGCTAATTCCTCAACAAAATACTAGAAAACCAAATCCAGCATCATAAAAAAGAATTATATACCATGATCAACTGGGATTTATCCCAAGAATGCAAGGTTTGCTTAACATCTGAAAATCAATCAATGTAATATACCATATTAACAGAATAAAAAACAAAATCCACATGATCATCTCAATAGATGCAGAAAAAGCATTTGACAAAACCAAGAGCCTTTCATGATTTAAAGAACAAACAAAAAAAATCACTTGGCAAACTAAGGAATAGAAGAGGACTTTCTGACACCTGATAAAAGTATCTATGAAAAACCACAACTAACCTCATATTTAATAATAAAAGGTCAAATGCTTTTCCATTAAGATTAAGAACAAGATACTAGCCATTCTTGCCATTTCTATTCAACCTTATACTGGAGGTTCTAGCTAAGCAATTAGGCATGAATAAGAAATAAAAGACATCCAGATTGGAATGGAAGAAGTAAAACTTTCTAATCATAGATGGCATGGTCTTATATATAGAAAAACCTAAAGAACATGTAAAAACTACTCAGACTAAAAACAAGTTCAGCAACTTTGCAGAATATAATATGAAGACAGCAGAAGTCGATATGGGTATTAAAATCCACTCCAGTGGTAGAAAGTTATAATTTAGAAGCAAGTTGCTATTAAACCTTCTGAGCTTAGGCAAGGAAAGGTCTCCTATGAGATGGAAATGATTTTTAAACCAATCTGAAAAAAGGGATGTGTCCAAGGTTGAATAATGAACTGTGATTAAATATGTAGCCACACAGATGGTGCCCCTTAAAAATTTCTAGAACTATAGCAAATGCCTGAGATCTTCAAATAGAGGCCAGATACTGTCTTGTATTTTTTGTAGCTTTGATGACAACTCTGCAGAGTAGATGTAAAAGAAAAATTTTTTTTAAATAATACCAGTTTGATTATTGAGAATGTTTTGATGAGTCTAGTCTTTACGATTACATAGCTAAACTTGACACAGTTTTGACACATAGTTTCTACAACAGGCTTTCCATTTCATCCTACTACCCACATAAATCTGACTTCCAATGGCAGGACCAGGGAGGTATAACAGTCTAATATATGCTTAAGTAAAATGGGAGGAAGGGGGCAAATAGGGGGCAAAGGATGCAAAGACAAGAGTTTGTAAAATAATATCATGTAACAATGTTCCTGGCATACAGTCCACAGAGCAAAGCAGGCTCATGTCTTTACCTGCTTCGCACTGAAAAAGTTGCAGCTTGAGACCAGTTGCAAAGCCATTCAGGGTCGTTCAATTTCTGTTTGGCTTCTATGATCTTAAAATCTGTAATCTTTGTCATATTGGTATAAGATTTCCAGGAAGTTTTTTAAATTAATATTTTATTAAAAATATACACATAAGCCCTTAAATATCCTCAACTGTTTGGGGCTTTTCCATAGCTTAGCATTTTACACATATTAATTTTTCTTTACAATTAGAGGCCGGATACTGTCATATTTTTTTGTAGATTCTATGGCAACTCTGCAGAGCAGATGTAAAAGAAAATTTTAAAAATAATGCCAACTTGATTATTGAGAATGTTATCTCACATGGAAAAACTACTACTACTACAAACAATAATTATAACACTACTAAGAATAATAGTAATAACACTTATTATTTAATATAATGGCATATTTAAAGTACTTACATGTACTAATTTAATTTTCACAAGACTTTCAAAGGATGATATCATTCCAACAATGAGGAAACTCAGAGAGGTTAGGTAACTTACTGAACATCACACAGCTAGTAAGAAATAGAACCAGAACTTAAACTTGTATTCTGGTTAGTGCTTTTAACTATCTTGCTGGCATTTTGAGGGTAACTTCTAAGTTATTGTATCTATCAGGAGCCCTGGTGACTTCATCATGAAGCCTAATTACTGCAATGACCAGAAAGGCACACACATGAAACAACGTACACGCACACCACATATATACCCACAACCATCAGATACACACATACACTGCTTCTTCTTTAGCTGATCTCCCTCTCTCACCTCTTCACTTCCTCTGAAAAGTCAGAACACTCCGTTTACTTCCTGTGAGATCACTGATGAGCTGATAAATCATGTAAGCACTCTGCCCTTCAGCACTTGTGTTGTACACTGCCTCCCTCGCAGTACCCCGAAAAGATCAAGTATTGGGCCAGGCACCTTGGACCCACAGTTGTAGAATTTGTATCCAAGGAAGATATGACACTTACTTGCTCTTTTCAGGTGACTGAAGAAACTAGACCTCGGGCCCCTGCTCATTGCCCTTAGGTTCCCTCGATATCCACAGGGTTTGCCTCGATCATTCATTCTCCCTATCTCTGAGGAAAATAATGGAGAAAAGGTTAAAAAATAAATAAATAAGTAAATGAATAAATAACAAACAAACAAACAAACAAACACACAGTCCAGAGCTGCGTTCCCTAACTTCCCTCTGTGCCAGACTCGAGGCATATCCCGGGCTCTTTCCACTCCTTGATGGGTATGCTGGATCTAAACTTCAAAAGAGCACTGAGACTCCTTGGCACCAGCTTCTGAAATAGTCACCTGTACCAAACTGGCATGAGGCACTGACTGGGGTCTTCTCCTGATCTCTGAGGTTATGGACATGACACCAGATATAGAGCAATCCCTGCTGAAAGAGGATTTTCTACATTTTCCAAGCTGAATCCAAAGAAGTTTCCAGTGCTCAGGGAGCAGAGCCATCAAACTGGGTCTTCATTATGAAGAGATGAAATTTAAGGCATGAGAAATCACAGAGGCCGTCTATGAAAGGAGAAAACTACCTCTCAAGGCCGAGGAACTGGGTGCCCTCAGAGACTCACTCATCGCTCTTAGAGGTATGTGTAAGAAAGGGAGGCTGGCATTTTGGTGGGTCAGCTTTTTAGCCCAAGTAGCAAGAACTGAGGTCAGATGGGCAGACCGAGAGTGCCAGTTCCTGGAAGGACTAAAGATGGATCTACCTCTACCTAAAGGCCCAGAAATGAGGCCATGGAGTATAGAGATGGGGTTGCAAGCTTACCCAACACCAAGGCGTGGGGCAAATTCTGGAGACCTCAGGGGAAGGTAGCACCAGGCTACGAGCTGGTGGATGTCTGAAAGATGTGATCCAGGCTCACAAAGCTCAAAAGCTGCTGAGATCCCCTCACCAGGCCCTGAGAGGCTTGTTGGGTTTCTACTTCTCTATAGCAAACCTAGGTCGACAAGCCTATCCGTGTAATGATATCTTGAGAGGAGACACGCAAGCTCCCAGCTGTCAATCAGGCAGAAAAAGCCATTCCCCTCCCCTTTAACCCCCACCTCTCACTGCAGAGAGGAAAGCATGGGGAAAGGACGGAGTATAAGAAAGCTAACCACACCTTTCCAAGCCACTGGGGACATGAGCACAGCCAGTGCTAGGAGAAAGGCAAAGAGCTTTGAATGGTATCTGAGGTTGAGGCTGAAATTGCAAAATGAATGAGAGTAAACTCCAATAACCAGAATGAGAGTGTTCTAATAAGCAGAAGTGAGCGGAAAATTATGGAGTCCCACTGAGAAGTTGCTAAGGGAACCTGCTGCCCCAGCAGGAATGGAGGGACTCGTGGACGACAGAACACAGCAGGCAGTTATTGAAAAAAACAAAGCCATTTTGTGTTTATTCACCAATAAGGTGAGACCTCCAATCTAAGCTCTAATGTACCAACAGTGAGTTTAAATCACCTCCACTGTCAACAAGAGTTAAGGCCACGAGGGTAGTGATTAGGTGTAGAGCCAGCGAGAACCAAAAATGAAACCCGGCTCCCCTGCTTATTAGCCTTGGGCAAGTTCAATTCCTCTATGCCTCAGTTTCCTCATTTGTAAAATGAGGATACTATCGAGTTCTTGTGAAGATTAATTAAGAGAACTTATGTAAAGTATCTAGCCCAGTGTCTGGTAGACGATGAGACCTTAAGTGTTAATTACTATCCTATGTCTAATCCTTGCCCAGAAACCCATAGCCCATTCCGGATGCCGCCAGCTTCCTCCTCCTTTAGCACTCCTCTGCTCTCTCTTCTCTTGTCAGCTTTCTTGCCACCATCCTCTTTGACCACTCCTTCCTAATGTCTTTATCAGGCCCTCCCCATCTACGGACCTCCACTAGCCCCCTCCTCTCTCACAGTCTCTCTGAGTGACTGCACTTACTCTGAACAGTTTAAGTACCACCTATCGGCCCACAGCTCAAATCTCGGTCACTTTCCTGAGCCCAGGCTCACCGGCCCACTGATAACTGGGCGGCTTCCATAGACGTCTCACGGACATCTCAAACTTAACATGTCCTAATATGAGCTCTGGGTCTGCCTTCCCCCACCACTCCCTACGCCTTGTCTTCCCACCCTGCCCAGCAAGTTATTCAAGCCAGACACTTGGACATAATCCTTTAAACCTCTCTCTCCCTCCAACACCCTCTACCACCAATCCATCACCAAGTACTCTTAATTACACCCCCAAAATATGTCCTTAATCCATTCACTTTTCTCCTGCATTCTCTCCCGCCACCACAGTCTAGGTCATCCTTAGTTCTCACAAAGACAACAGCAATAGATTTCTAACTGGTCTCCTTGTTTTCACTCATTTGTTTACTTTATGGTATGCTAACATACATATAACATATAATTCACCATTGTAACCGTTGTAAAGTGTACCATCCAGTACACTCACGATGTCATGCAACTATTACCACTATCTAGTTCCAGACCATTTTCATCACCCCAAAAGAAAATGTCACATCTATCAGGCAGTCACTCCCACCATCTTCCCCTCGGCCCCAGGCTTTCTCTAATCTGCTTTCCAACTCTATAGATTTATTCATTCTGGACATTTTATATAAATGGAATTATACAATATCTGTCCTTTTGTGTCTGGTTCTTTTCATTTAGTATGTTTTTGAGGTTCATCCATGCTGCAGCATGTATCAGTACTTTACTCCTTTTGAGTCCTTGCTTTCACTCTCGCCCTCTATTTACTTTCACAAAGATGCCAAAGCCATCTTTTAAAAATATCGTATTCTCTTGGTTAAAAATTTTCACAAGTGACTGTCCATTATACTTAGGAAAAAGCACAAAATTCTTAACATGAACTTCTGCATCATCTGGCCTTGGCCGACCGCATCGCCATCCTCTCCTCCTCACTCACTTTTTCCAGCTGCGTTGACCTTTCTTGGCTATGTCGAAGCTTTTTCCTGTGACATGCTTCACTGCTTGAGATGCTCTTCCCTCCCCTCTTTGCCTTTTTCAGAGAAACCTTCCCTGACCCCTCAATCTAAGTCGCATCGCCCCATTTCTTTCTCAGCACACATTGCAATTTGTAATCAAGCAGTTGCGTCTTTATCTGTTTAATACTCACCTTCCCTGCCAGACTCTAAGCTCCATGTCATCAGGAACCAAGTCTCTATTCTTTGCCAGTGTTATCTCAGTCTCGCACTCTGCTTACCACGTAGTAGTTGCTTGAAAAATATTGATGACTGAGGAATGAATGAATGCATTTTTCACCTGCTTTTGCTATTAGAGAGCCTAATCTAAAATTGCTCGAACTGACCTAAGCACTCATTTACCCAACACCTCTATCATCCACAGCGACTTCCTGCTGACCTCATGGTGACTGCATTGTGGTGGCCTCAGAAAAAAATCACAGTCTGCATAATTCCGGTTTTCCTCCTAAAATTTTCAGTCCAGGCAGCTAGAAGCTAGAGAACAGCAGCCAGCCTATGAATAATGACCACCGGGCCCCAGAGAGACCACGGAAGGATTTCCTGGCTTCTGTCCTTTTGTTGGCTAAGCCACTCTTAGAGCCACAATTCTCAAATTTCCCCACTCATAATGTTCTTCAGTAAGAAAAAGACATCTCCCTTGCAGCACCTGTTCATCATCAGAAAAAAAAATAGAGAAGGATGGCAAGAGTTTTAACTGAGGCACCGGGAATGCAGACCTACATAAGTAATTACTAATTCACACCAGCAACAAAAGCTTAACATTAACATTCACCCTGCAGGAGACCAGCCTTACAGACCACCAGGGAACCTGGACCCCACTTCTGAGAACATCTAAGAGGATTTGTGAATTTCCTGCTAACCTCCCTGATTCTATTATTGTGGTCTCAGATGAAACCCAATCTGGTTAGGTTCGAATCATGTTTAACCAAGAACAGAGCCAGCCCTGCTGCAGGCAGCTCACCCCCCTCTGTACTGTCACCCACCATCCCTGACTTTGGTGCCTCTGTCAGCTGGCACCATCTTCCCCTTCTTTTGATGTGGTTTGCACATGTCTTGATCTGACTACATTTGGAAGTAACAAACTAGGTCCTAGAGCTCTAGCCCTAGTGCTCTAGGGCTTAAAAACAATCAGAGGCCACAAATGGGCTATAAAAGCAATAACAGAACACAAATAGAGCTTTTAACAGTCTTCACCCTGGGTCACCCCTGCAAAGGAGCCCCAGGTCCCACAGAACATTTGGTAATCCATTCAGGTAGTCCATCAACAAGTATTTGCTGAGTGTTTCCAAGTACTAGGCATTGAGTTAGGGACCAAGGATGCAATGGTGAACAAGACAGATACAGATTTTTTTCTGATGAAGTTTATAGTCTAGTTAGGAATAAATAAGGATTCTTGGGAGCTCTTAGACTTGAGGAAGCATCAAGATTTGGGGAAGAAAGTCAGAGAAAGCTGCCTAGGAGAAGTGACATCTAAGCAGAGGGGTAAAGGATAAGTAGGAATAACCAATAAAGTGGTTAGGGTGGAGTAAAAAAGTATACAAGGTAGAAGGAACCCATGTTTAATGGACCAGTGGTAAAAGAATTTAAGGAACTAAAATGAAGTTTAAGCCATATGGCGGGGAGAAGAGTTAGGAGAGATGATGCTGGAAAGATAAGAAGCAGACAGATCTTGAGTGTCTTGTAAGTTGCTTCAATGAGTTTGACATTTATTCTAAGGTTTTGAGGAGCCAGGACAGGGAAGAGGGAAATTTGCATTTCTCAAAGATCCCTTTGACTTCAGCGTGAACAATGTGCTACAAGTGAGCAATAGTGGATGTGGAGACCAGCCAGAGAGTCCACAAAGCCAAGTCAGTGATAATTGCCTCAACTACAGCAATGAGTGGCAGTGTGTATGGAGAAAAGATGACAGGGTTATGCTGTAGCAAAACAGTTGATAAGAAGATGGATAGGATGTTGGGGCGGGGGAGAAGGTTATCCATACAGAATAATATGAAACCAGATCTCTATATCACACCATATACCAAAATTAATTCCAGATGGACTGAGGGCTTAACTACCAAAAAAAAAAAAAGTAAAAAAAACGTAACAAAAATTATAGGCAAATATCTTTTAGACTTTGAAATAGAGAAGGATTTCTTAAATAATACTTAAAAAGTGCTAACCATTAAATTTTTTTTTTTTTTTACAAATGTAGCCATACTAAAATTAAGAACTTCTGTTTGCCAGAAGAAAGTTAAAACAATGGGGGAGAAGATTAGGCAATATATAATAATTATTCCTAAGCAACAGGTATAACTGCTTCTGTCTCAGGAAAACCAGGATGCAGGCTCACCCCACCTGAGGCCCAGCGCTTCTACTCCGAGAGTAAAGTTATGAGAGACTTCTACACACGAGCACCTGAAGACATCTGCAAGAACGTTCACAGAAACACTTCACAATAGCAAAGCCTGGTGTTACGGACTAAACGCTTGTGTCCATCTAAAATACATGTGTTGAAGCTGTAATCCCCCCAATGTGATAATATTTAGAAATCATTAGGTTTAGATGAAGTCATGAAGGTGGGGCTCCATGATGGGATTAATATCTTTAGAAGAAGAAGAGAAATCTACTCTGATTTCTACTCTGAAATCTACTTCTTTCTCTGCTCCGTGAGAACACAGCAAGAAGGCGGCTGTCTACAAGCCAGGAAGAGAGACTTCACCAGGAACTGACTTAGTTAGTACCTTGACCTTTGACTCCCCAGCTTCTTGAACTGTGAGAAATAAATGTCTGTTGTTTAAACCATGCAGTCAATGGTATTTTGTTATAGCAGCCTGAGCTAACTAGAACACCTGGAAATAACCCAAACACCCATCAATGAGTAAACAGATAAATGAACTATGGTATATTCACACTGTGGAATATAATTAGAACAATCAACAGTAATGAATCATAGCCATATATAGCACTATGAATAAACCCTAAAAATACAATGTTAAGTTAAAAAAAAAGGTAAGTCCTAAGTAGACATATGCAACATGATATTCTTTTTATCAAATTAAAAATAACTTTTGAAAAAACTTACTCTGTAGGAATACAATTGGATGAAGTGAATAAATTTATGTTATGTCAGCTTAGCCGCGCCGGAATTATACAGGAATTCTTTTTCCTGTGTAATTCTGGGTTAGCAAGGGCTTCAAGAACAACATTGGGAAGGTAGACCTTCTTTGTGTTCAGAAGGTAGGCCTGGGTTTACCAGGCACTATTGCAGCTCATACATATCATTGCCAATCTCCTTATCATGTTAGCATGGGGCTCCCTGCAGCTTCTGTAAATCCTGGCCCAGTGAGTGTAGCTCCATGCCTCCTCAGCTGCTTCTTGATCTCCTCCTTCATCTTCTCCAATTCTGGGCCTAGCCTGAGCACCAGATAAAGAAACAGACATACGGTAATGGTTTAACTAGCTCTGCCAACTACGTGGATTCGAATCTCTTTAATAAATTTCATATTTATATCATTCCTATGGTGCTGTTTCCACGATCGCAATCTGACTAATCCAATGAGATAAAACAATCTAAAAAGAAAAATAGAGGAATAATGAATACAGGATTTAGGATGCTGGTCACTTCAGTTAGGGAAAGAAGCTGGAGGTTAGACCAGGAAAGGACAATCGATAGAACTTATTGTCATGATTCTCATTTTTGTGTTGAGTGCTGAGTTCGTAGTTACCTATTCCATAAAAAGTAAGTATATTTGGATAGATGGCCATGTGCGGACCAACGAAAGATTATGAAAATTTGAATTCCGTGAACCTATGGTGAAAGAAAGGAAAACAGAGAGGACGGCAATTTCTTCCGAAAGAAAATGCGTTTGGAATCACATCGTCACTTTAACGTACTTCCTATTGGTTCAAACTTAGTTCTCTGGTCAAACCTAATTGCAAAAGAGGCTGAGAAATGTCTTTAGTTGGGCTGGCCAGGTTATCAGGATGGATTTCAAGGTGTTTAAAGAGAAGAAAAAGACAAGAGTTCCCGGGAAAAAATGAATATGTCTTGCCCCAGGTGAGGACTACTGAAACAATAGATTTATGAGCTATTTTGAATCATGAATTAGTAAACTCTGTAATAAACATTGATGTCAAAAAGCACCCATGAACCAATGAATGAAACCAAGAGGTTGGTGGGCTAGTGTTGGGGACATTTGTTTTGAGGTTCTTCCCTAAGACACTTTCCTAAAGCCACCAAAATTTCCTTGAGGAGAATCATTCCCTCCCCATGGGACTGTTACCAAGTACCATTTTTTCCCCCGGCCAAAGGTGCTAGCGAGAGAGAGACCCGTTTTAATTTAGGTCTCCCGAAAGTAAACCATAAAACATTGGGAGCAAACATTTTTGCGGGGAGGTGATCCCGAGAAGCAATGTGAAGAAGAGGAAGCGTGAGGGGAAAGGAGGAGAGTGTGGGTTAACAACTACGTGATTGCTGTGGACAACTGAGACACCACATGCCTCTGAGAGACTGTGTGGAACACTCCTCAGTTCATTTCCCCAAGGGGAGTGAAAGCTGGAGCATTTATACATCAGCTCCTGTCCCTCACTGGTTGAGGATATCTCTTGGGGAGTGGAGTCTGCAGCATTTCTGGCCTGCCCTACCTTAGGCCAATCATGTCCCCAAGGACAGAGAGTACCCTCAGGCAGTAAAAGGTGAGAAGTCCAGAGCATGAAAGGGAATTGTCTTCAGGTGACCTCCAAAGAAACATGATTGGTGCAGAGTTGGCATCTGTTCCACAACCAAGTTCAGCTCAACTCCCAGAAAATTTAAAAGTCAGCAGAGTTACACAGAGACTGAAAAACTGGAGGTCCCTACTGCCCTGACCAGACCACCCCTAATAGCAGACCCCCCTTAGATAGCCCCTTTCCTGGTCTTCTAGAGATGCCTGTTTCTAGTCCATTTCCAGATCGGGTTCTCCAGGTTCTGGCCATTTCTGGAAGCTTCCAATATCCTTCCAAAACTTCTAATGAACTTTCAGTAAAGTGTTCCAGTGTTGATTTCTGTTGTTTGTAACCAGAAAACATAACTGGGACACCTGGAGACACCATATGCCCGGATACCTGATAGGTCTGTAGATCCCTTTCACTGATCTCAGTCTTTAAGAGTATATGTCATCTCTTTGCACTTCGGTTTCCTCATCCTTAAAACGAAATGATTGAAATAGATTATTTCCGAGTTTCCTCTCAATGATAAGATTGTATGATTCTCTTTAAGCCAAATTGATGGTCAAACAAGAGAAACCCATAAAATTCATTGCTATAGCCTGACTTTCAAACTTTGCTCTGTGCCAGCGTTACAGTCACCTATAACTAGTAATGGCTCTGGGATCATTGTAGCTTGACTCTGTCCTAAAGCCAGAAAGATGACAGCAAAGGCCAGCCCCCAGGTTTTACCCCTACTCTACTGAGAAACTGACCAAAGACTGCTTCATGGGGAAAGAAAATTTTAAAAAAAGCATTCTGCTTTTGTGCAAAGGAATTCTGAGCAAATAAGGCCGGGCTGCCCACAGAATTCCTATTAGGTTGACTTCCCAGTGCATATATAATTGGATTTCTCTTTCTCTCTCCCATCACCACTACTAATTCTGGAAGGAGGCGAGTCTGAGGCATGGAGAGAGTCATACACATAGCCCATTGTTCTGCTACCTGGGTTCTGTGAACAAATGCCCAAGTTGGAAAAAAGGATGGGGCTTCAGTCAGTTACCATTTCCCAGCTAACAATAGAGTTAACAAACGTAGTGAAATTTCAGAACAGGAGAAGATTCAGGACTCTTACTCTCTATGAAGTTACAATGATTTCCCAAGGCATCCAGGGTGGAGCAGAGATGCCGCTAATAAAATGCATGGTATGGATTGAACAGCATGAAGAAAGCAACTGACTGCAGCTGTCTGTGCAATTTGGCAGCCACGGCTCTTCAGACAAATCTAAACAAATCACCATCCAGGCTTCCTGATGCCTCCAGGAAAGTCCTGTAATGACTACTCTGCACTGGCCTCCTAGGTGGGGGTGAGGAAAATGTGCAGATTCCACAACTTCAGGGCTTTCCTAGGGCTTCTGCTCAATGTAGCAGCTGCCACCCTTGCACAGATTTGGCTGTTTTCTGTAAAATTCAACTTTTCATTAACTAATCATATGTTTGCAGCCCTTCCTACTGTGCCCAGAGCTAGCATTCTCCCCATAGCCCAGCCTTATGGAAACCCAGCACCCACCAGGTGTCCCCAGCTGAGAGAAGGTGAAATTTGCCCTCTCCCCACCTAGCCATGCCTTTCAAACTTCATTTCCAAGGCTTAAGTGGATCCATGCACTTGGCTGTCACCTGGGGGGAAACCCTGGGTCCCGGCCACTGCCTTCCCCCCATCTCTCCTGTAGCTACCAGGATGGCTGCAGCTCTGCTTGGCAGCCAGTTATCCAGTTAGACACATTTCACTGGGGGAAAGAGATGGGTCTGCCCTTGCCAGTCTAGAACATGATGTAGAATGGGTAGGCGGGAAAGAAATCCTGCCCATTGAAGTCCCCTCCCCTCAAAAAGAGGTTTAAAAAAAGTTGCTCTTTTTACATCAGCAGCCCGTCAGTGAAGCAGCCCTGAAAAAGCAGTGACCAAAAAAGTCCAACCAGCCACCGAAGACAGCTGAGTCCTTGCAGAGAAAGCTATGGCCCTGTCAGGATGCCATGGCTAAGGGACACTGAGGAGAAGGAGAGGAGGACAGATCGTGTCCCTCACAGCCAGCACAGTGTGAAGTGGTCCCTCCACACGGCACACTTGGGGAAGGGCAATGAGAGGGGTCTGACTGCAGCCAAAGCAGCTTAGGTGGCCTAAACAGCAGGACAGGAGGGTCCTCCAGGAAGTCAGCTCCCCCATGGGGAAGAATAGGGAGGCAGAGGGAGGCAGATGAGGGAGGGAAGGAGAAAGACGGGGAGAAAGAAAGAAAGAGAGAGGGACAGAGAGAGACAGACAGAGAGAATAGCGCATCTCATATGGTGATTATAAGTCAACATAATCACAGAAGAAACACCTGAGTACCTAGTTTGTTGCCATGTACACAGCAGGTGCTCAATAAAAACTTGCTGGTGATGAAGTTAAATGTGACTTCCTAAGCAAAGCCGCTTTACTGTAAGTGAGATAAATATCCGTTGAATTGAATTGAATTGAAACAGGCAGCAGTTAGTGGTGTAATTTGAGGAGCAACGGAAAAATGGTCCCCTGTCCCAGATCTCTCCTGCTAGAGATGCCAGAGTGCTGGAAATTTCCAGATTCCTCTTTTGGTTAATGGAGCAATAAAAATCTTGTTAAAAAGCAAACATTATCTGAGAGAGATAACCCAGGAAGCAATACGATCTATCATTCATCCAGGATGGAAGTTGAATCCAGCTCAAGAGCCAGCACTGGTAGATTCACGGGAGCTGCCTGGCATCCTGTCCTGAGAAGACCCTGAGGCCACAGCTGCTCAGCAGAAAGCAGTACTGTAGCGCATCCCTGATATCTGCAGGGATGCGGAAAGGGGTTTGGTATGAGGGGTGCCATGTCTCTGCCTCTTAGCCCCCACCAAAGAGCAAGTTCCTGAGGGGATGTAAGCTGGGATGGACATTCACAAGTTAGGAAAGGTCCACAGCCTGAGGGTTTTGCTTGAAAAGGAGGCCAGGGCACTGATGGTCAGTATGAGCCATGTGAGTTTGGGGGTGGGAGGCTGGGGAAAGGTTATCTACCTGAAATCTAACTTTACTCGCTTCAGTCTTGCCTTGAGCGAGCACTTACTACGGACTCTCCTGTTTAGAGGATGAGCACAGCTTTCACTTTCCTGTCGCATGAGTGTGTCTGGCCATTGTCGAACTTTCCCATCAAGTTCCGCCAACAGCAGAAGAGAATGAATGGGTCACTCTCTAGGCACCCAGAAACAGTGCCAACAGCCTGCCCAGAGCAAAATATGTCTTTGAAGTCTCCATTTTAACTTAAGAATTCATGTAAAGTCTACATTCTACCATACGGTATTGGCTTTCATGCAGAAATATTTAAATTAGTTATCAATCCTATTAGAGTAATGCTATCTGCTCTAACAGAGCAAGGCCAAACCCTTGGTGATTTAACACTTTAGAAATGTCTTTTTCACTCCTCTGAAGTCCATGGGGATGTGGCTGGTGCGTGGACAGCCTGCCCCTTGGTCTTGTGAGTCCACTTTCCTCAGGCCTCTGAGCTGTCTCTATTCAACTGTCAGATGGAGAAAGAGATCGCGTCTTAATTGCTCGAGCCCCAAATTAGCAGCCATTCTCCCCACATTCCATGAGCAAGAATTGATCACAGGGTCCCACTTAAATGCAAGAAGAGCTGGAAATATCGTCCCTAATTACCCAGCAACAATTCTGGGTAACTAGTAAGTCTGACCTCATTAGTTAATGGCCTAACTTCTCCATCTTCCCAAATTGGGTAGAAAAGTGAATCTTCCAGAAAGATGTACCGAGTTTCATCCCATATCTTTCTTCATCCCAAGCATTTTGTCACATATTCCCAGAAGGGTATGTACGCCCATTTAAGAAACACATAAGTAGTCCATTTTGAATAAAATTTCATTTCCATTTGTAGCCTCAATGAAAACAGATTTGAATGGACTACCCTATTTTACCTCCTCTTTTCTCTGCTCCCTCTTTCTCTTCCTCTCAATCCAGTTAGGTGCCATCAGGATTTTGAAAGTGGGCCCAAAGCCATATTGAATATTACCAGGAAATGGCTGGTTGGCTGTCTACCAAGAGGCCTTGCAAAGTGGCATTATCTTAATGAATTTTTCACAGTCCAAGGTCTGGCCAGAAGATTTACAGGTCCAAAAATCCAATCTCATTAGTGTTCCAGGATTTGTCTGACTTGGGGGTGGGAGGCTGACTTTCGTGAACTAAACTCACAAAACACCAAAACTCCTCACCAAAATGTCATACCTCTATTGACAAGGGGATGTGCAGCTGTCAGAAAGATCACGTATTCACTCTTCTCCCCGGCACTTTTTTCTCCCTGAAGAAAATCTACCCAGGAAATAAATTATAATCAGAAAGCTCCCTGGTGAGTCTGGAATCAGAGCAAGGGAAGTTTAGTTAGATGACTTGAAAGCTTAATGGCATCAGGCGGCTGGGGCCTGATGAAGCCATCACCACTGGAACATTTCTGCTAGCTTTTCAAGGCTGCCTCTGGTCTGTCCTGAGTTCTATGCTCACTAACTCCCTCCCTGATTAACACATTATTTCTTTGACACATCCGTACCATCAATAGGGTTCCTGCCACGTCTACCCTCTGCCTTCTTCTGACATGGTAAACACAATTTCTCTAAGGTGCATTCGTGTGTGGCTGGCTTCATCCACTGTGTTAATTTTATAATCTAGGTCTCAGAGCTTGGAAGAGGAAAAAACGGGGAAGGGCGGGGAGTTCACTCATCACACCTATACCGGCTGATGTTTTCCTAAAATGGAATTGAAGAACTGATTTGGAACGTGGAGAAATTGGATATTTGTAGATCGCTGGCTGAAAACAAAATGCTCCTCTCCTCTTTTGCAGAGATTGAGGCAGACGCAGCAAGATGCTTGCAGGCGTCGTAGTCAAGGTTGTAACCCAGAGCTGCTGGCAGGAAATACACACTGAAAGACAAATCGCAATCAAAGTCTAGAAAGGTTGCCAAGTTCAGTGCAGGGAAGGGTATTGAGTTCCAGTTGCACTGAGAGAACTAGACTATGGTTAAGATCAGGTAAAGATCACAAGCCATGGTGCAAGAAACCAGCCTGGAAACAAAATGGCAAGGAGGGTTCACGTGAAATAGAACAATTTGGAAGCCTGAAAACAACGGCACGCCTAGAGGCACCTTCTTATTGCGGATTGGCCCGTTTAATGCACAAGACTGAGCCAGGCCATCTGGAAAAGGAATCTTCTTTAACGGAATTTACAGCATCAACAGGCAATCTCATAGGGTGAGGAAGAAAGGGACTCGAGCATGGAGAACTATGAAGGAGAGTCCACAGCCAGGCTGCCCTCACATCTAACCAGAATATACGAAAGAAACCTGCTTTGCAGTTTCAGCTCTGACGATAATTGGAAGCTTGACTTCTGCAACTCACTGTACCTCTCTGAACATTTCTACAACTCAGCTTACCTCCTCTGTTAAATGTGCCTGCAAAGATAACGCACTCCCCTAACCACACATCTATTAATATCCTGTGCTGAAAAAATCACTTGCTGGAAAAAAAAAAAAAAGTTTTTTTTTTTAACTTTTTAACTTATAGCATGCATACGTAAAAGTGCGCAAAACAGCCCTGTACCCAGCTCCCATATTAAGGTATGGGACATTTATCAGCATCTCAAATCTTCCCTATGTCCCTTCCCTGTCACTGCCTACCCCCCAAAGCCACCACCATCCTAAGCTTTATGTAAATTGAATCATAAGGTATGTACTCTTCTGTGCCTGGCTTTTTTCATTCAGTTATTTGTGAGACTCACCCATACTGTTGCATGTAACTAAGACTGATTATTTTCTTATCACTGGCAGTATTCCACTCTATGAACATACCACAGTATATTTATCCATCTTATTATCCACGGATTTTGAGTTGTTTTCTATGAAGAGTGTTACTACAAAAATTCTTATACATGTCCTTAGGTGCCCATTTGTAAGCATTTCTATTATTGCTATTGTAACCAATTATCACAAACTTCAAACAACGTGTGTTCGCTCACAGTTCCTGTGGGTCAGGCGTCTGAACACAGCCTAGCTGGGGCCCCGTTTTCGGGGTCTCTCACAGGCTGCCATTAAGGTGCCAGCCAGGGCTGGGGTCTCACCTGAAGTCTCAAACTCCCATTGTGGTTGGCAGAATTCAGTTTCTGGAAGGCTGTGGGGCTGAGGAACAGTTCTTAGCTGGCTGTTGGCTGAAGCCCACATTTAATTCTTTGCCACATAGGCGTCTCCGACATCAAAGCATGCAAGCCAACAAGGCAAGAGAGAGTCTACTAGCAAGACAGATGTTACAATTTAATGTAATGCAATCGTGGAAGTCATATACCATCACAATTGTATTCTACTGATTAGAAGACAGTCACAGGGCTCATCCACTCTCAAGAAGAGGCGACGAACATGAATTCCAGGAGGTGAGGAGTCATTGGGGGCCATCTGAGTATCTGCCTACCACAGTTTCTGTGGGGATTATAACTGGGAATGGATTGTCTGGCCACAGGTCCAGCTGTAGTTACAGAAATCCACTAGTTTTCCAACGTGATTATATCAATTGGCACCCGGCATTTACTCCACATCTGGAATTGGTTTCTACCCAGGTTTTCTTCTGGTTTGAGTTATTAAATTGCTCCTGACCAAAGGGAAAAAATGGCTTTGTGCACCACGAGAGGTGGTACGTTTAGGTGTGTGTGTGCCTTACACCCTGACTGAATTGACGGGCAGAATTTGGAAGCCCCTGCCTCGGACCTACTCGTCCCTTTTCTCTGCTGTCCTCAGAGGTGACAAATCCCTGTAAATGTAAAGTCAAAGAAGGTGCCAACTCCAGCAGCACCTTTAGTGTTAGTGGTCAACAAGCCATGCGATGAAGGCTCTAGAGAAAGTGCCACCAACTCATTTACCATAATCCCCTGTTAAGCAGTCATCCTTCATCAAGCCTGGATGAGCCACTAGGACTGACTCGAACTGAGTCCTGAGCTGTCAGCTAATCCTAAACAGGCATTGATTCCCAGTAGCATAAAAGTTTCTCATTGTCATTCCTTTCTTCCACGGTAATTCATACTGTGGACATTCGATAACTGATTGGAATACAGCAGAAGAAACAACATTTCTGGGCATCTGCCCCCAAGAAGTGCTTTCTAGATTTCTCTATTGCAAATGGAACACAGGACCAGATGTATAAGAATTTGGGGGAGAAGTACAATGGGCCAAGAGCATTTTTAGGATTCTTATGAGTATAATTAATCTTTCTACTCATACCTGTCTAGCAGGGTTAACTCCTAAAAGCCAGTAAGGAGTGGTAGTAATAACAGTACTGGGGTAGTAATATGAGCGAGCTGCCTAAATGTGAGAAACTTCAAAATGTTTTCAAAGAAGTTCTCGAGGGACAATCGACTTGAGTAGATTCTGCCTAAGATACCCTCCTGCGGACACCTGTGAAATGTTGAAGCTAATTGGGGATTCCGAGGCTGATTGTCGAGGAGTTTGGGGGTTCTGCTCTTCCTCTGCTGAATGCCATCTTCTTTTCTATTACTCCCTTTTCATTGGGGCTGTTAGCGTATCGGATGTAAAGAGTATTAAATGGAAGCGTGCTTTCGTGTGGGAGTCATTACAGTGAACACCTGTTCACTGTTGAGTTTAATTGGACTACAGCTGGTACTGATTGTGTGTGAAGGGGGGCTGCTCCTCTCGCCCGCGGAGGAGTTCACTGTCAGCGGTAACAGCGGGGAAGTCAATGCCGTGACGTTCAGCTCGCACATTGCTCAGTCAAGTACTCCACGTCCTGTAGGGCTAGTTGCCTCCAAGGTGCACAACAGTAAAGTTAGTCAGGCGAGAAGATAAAAAGCTGCCTATATCTTTGGTCTACTTTATTAAATGAGCTCAGTTCCACACGTGGAAGTTCGGGAAAATATGGAGGAGATGATTGACAGAAACTTAGCCTAATTATTTACAAAGGAAACAAAGAAATGGCAAGTTTGCACAAAGTGATATTTTTAGCAATATTAGCTGTTCACCTCTGTCCAGGCATTGAACACACATATAAATAGGAAACCAGTAATGTAGCTTGGGTGTTAGCAGATAGTGTCAAATTAGGATTACATTCTCGATTGAAGGAAAGAAAAAGACAATGTCTGTAGACTTTAATAATTATAACAATAAAAAGCTCACGTTGTTGACTTAAAAAGAACAGACTCTGACTTGCATATTCCAGTAATTTGGACATAATTTACGTTACTTATTCATTTAATATCAAAATGCATTAAAACAAGAAAACATTGAACCTATAAAGGCCCTTGCTTCATATCGATATTAATATTATTAACTTCCACGATTCTGAGGATGAGCCTCGTGTCTTAGAAATGACAATCCTCTCTTAGAAATGATAAAACATCCACGCTGAAGCAAATCTGCCGATACTTGGTTTTGGCTATTCACCTGGGCTCCTCTCTCTTTTCGGAGAGCAACAGGTATTGGGGGCCATGACCCACCTTTGGGGGAGGTGAAACAGAACTGCTCTTGAGAGTAATGACTCAGATGAGTAGTTGTACCTAAAAACTATTCCAGGACTCAACTTTTTGTGGTTTCAATATTTGCACAAGCCCTTTGTCCGTAGCGTAAGAGCCCACTTGACTCTTTTCCCTTGCAGAGACTGAGTCCATATCACCACCCTCAGCCCAGGAGGGAAAATGAGGCTGAGAGTTTCCCTAGGGCCAAGTGCAGGGCAAGACATAAAATATGAACATCTCCTACCTCGAGTTCAACAGCCCCTCCACAACCACAGAAGCCTTGGTCTTAGCAATTCAGCTGCCCCCTGAACTGAACTGGGACTCATCCAATCGGAATCCTTTTCCCCCGTGCCATGTGCTAGCTGTGTGATCTCGGGTTAGTCACTGCACCCCCGTGGGTAGGATCAAATGAAAAACTTTGCGAAAATCCTTTGTCAACTGTGAAAAGCCTTACAAATATAAAGACGTTTACGACTCAAGGGGCAGTTTTTCAGTCCAACTGAAAACAGATTTTTCTGCGTGAGAAACTGTGTTCTTGTGACAGGCAACAGTGAGAGATTTAAGGGCGGGAAGTGTTTGCTCAGCTCTCGGTTCTCTTTTTGATTGCATACGACTAATGATTCCTTTCAAGCGGACACTAAATACAGCATCGCTGCTGATCAATAGGTGTTCTTGCCCAACCGTTTGTTTTCGTTCTCTACTTTTCAACCAAATATTACAGTTGTGCTCTTTGAAGAAACACACACACACACACACACACACACACACACACACACCCTCTATTTCCCAGCACAGATGGGAAGCAGTTTGAGTTCATATAAATGGGGTCACAGACATTTCCTTGTAGGCTCGTGTGGTCTGTCTATAGCCATGCTAATCCTCACCACCACCCCCATGTAGCTAGAAAACGAGAGTTGCCCTTGGTCAGATGATGCGAGCAGATCACAGTATTCAATAGAAAGGCCCTGGAGAATTGTCCTCCTGGAGACCTAGTACCTTCACTTCCATGCTCGCCCAGAAGTCATTTGTATCCTAAGACTGGCCGATGCTGGGTCAACTATTTTGCCCTTACATGATCGGCATCGTGGGGTCAGGCCAGAAAAGATAACTGATGTTCATTTTCCTGAATTAAGAAATAGGGCCACACATGGAGTATTTCTAAACTGGAACTCAAAACTATATCACATGCAGGACTCAGGCTTTAATAAAAAATGCTGGACTGACTGCTGCTCTAAGCTTAAAGTCAGAATCCTGGCTTGATGTGGGTCATACAAAGGGGAAGTTGGTATCTATCAAGAGCAATGCAGCAGGGCCCCACCTGCTTTTGGTTTAGGGGTACCAGCCACCACCACCTCAAAGACATGTTCTAAATAGGAAAATAAACAAAAGTTGAGTCTGCCACTGGGCCCAGCGCCATGACACAATGGCATTACCCCCCAAAAAATACCTAAAGAATCTGGGACTTGTACATCTGATCGATTCAGGAGCCATGGAAAAGAGACCCAAGGTGTGCCCTATCGAAAACTCCGAGTCTCCAGGCTGGTAGATCATTTAGGGGTCAGCCTTATCCACAGAAAGCGAAGCACACCTTGGTTTTGGCCTCTGGCTGTGACGGGCCTGGGGGAATTCCTGGGGCCACATGCTTGACACTCGTAGGTTTATGTTCCTCCGAACAAGAGCTACACTTGCAATTTATTCCTCCTCTGCTACTTGGTGGCGTAGCCAAGCCACTCCCACACAGCTGGTTCAAGCCCTTTTTCCCCAGATCACATGGTGAAGCCTGGACATTTCTCTAACTTGGCAGAGCTGCCCGATCTTTCTCAACTTGTGATGCCTCTCTCTCCATCCCAACCAGTGTAGCAGTCCTGCTGGATGGCGGGCTTGTCACTCTGCGCGCCTGGTCAGATTGTACCCCGAGAATGGGTGTGTACGCATGCCTCACACAGCTCCCTCCCTGGGCAGAGCCACATGTTCCCCTCTCCCGCACTGCTTGGCTTCCCTCAAATAATTTGAAACAGTGATCTCGACACCAGAAAATGTTCTAATCTTGTTCTGTGGCCCAGGCTGCCCCACCCTTGGGAGGGACCTACACAGCTGCAGCAAAAAATCATCCACTGAGTTAGCTCATTAGTTATAGCCTGCCCTGGGCTCGGTGGCTTTGTCTATGTCCTGCATCTAAGTCCTGCAGGAGGCAACATTCTGACAAGAAGACCTACACAGTCCTGTCGTCTTCCTGCTCCAGCGGATCCATCATGCCAGTCTCCCACACCCTATGTTTCCTTCCGAGCAGAAGGGAACTTGTACTCATTCCATTAGATCAAGGGAGCTCACATTGCAACACGCATCAGGGAATTTACTGGAAATGAAGATTCCTGAACTGTTGAATCTACAGATTCTGAATCAGTAGTCTGGGGTGAGTCTCAGGAATCTGCATTTTTAATAAATAGCCACCCCGGGTGATCCCAGCATGGTGATCTAGGACCATATCTTGAGAAATCACCTCAGGAACAGAAAGTGTCACAATGCCAAAGACCAGGGCCTGTGTCTTGTTTGCCACCACTTCCCCAGCTTCGGACGCATTGCTTGCACACAGTGGACACTCAGCAAACGCCTGTATTGAATGAATGATTGAAAGATGGCAGCAAGAGAGGTACCCGTTTCCCCAAGAACAGTGAGCACTGGGCCCATTATTCTGAAATAATCTAAGAGCAACAACAGAGTTTATACCCGTTAACTTGGTAATTTGGGGGTGGAGGAATATACTTAAAAAGTATGATGGAAAAGATTAGAAAAATTGTTATTTACATGAAAGGAATATTTGGGCTTTCACAGACATCATGCAATAGAAGGATGGCTTGGTTGCCTGTGATGTTTTCTCATGACAGAGTCCTACCTGGGCACAAAAATGTAAATGTGTGGACCAGGTGTACATGAAACGATTCAAAACGAATGAAGCAGAATCCCACACAGCCTGTTCCCACAGAGCAAGTGTGGGCACGGACCAAGCTCCGACCTGCCCGTGGAGGGTTGCGAGTGGTTAGCGGTTAATGTTCATTTGCTTCTTTTTATGTACAAAACAGCTCAAATTCACATGAACTAAATAAAAACAAATGAGGCTGCTGCCACGTGGCTGGCCTAGAGCTCCTGGTAAGCATCTGAACAAAACGATGGCAAGAGGCAGAAAGCTGGGCGCAGAGTAAAAACATCTGAGACATGCATTAGTTTTGACAGACAGAGGAAATCACTCCCAGATCCCTAGATATGGCCATCTCCAGGTTCCTCCCTTACGCTCCCTACATGGGCTCTAGGCTGGGTTGGGGTCCCAATACTCCCCTCCTGTCCTGGATCATCTCTGCAATCCAGGGGCCCCTTGGCCAAGTCTCAAGGGAACAACACATGGCCTCTGTCCTCAAGAGGAGCTGCTGTGACTAGTTCTTCCCAGCATGGCGCTTCCCAGGGCCCCACAGACATAAAACTAGAGGCATGATGCCGGCCTTAAAGGAACCAAGGAGGATTGTATTCACAGGGACACGTCCTCAAATGACCAGTTACACCCTCCATCCCTCAGACAGTTCTGTCTCCCAACACCTCCATTTTGGCAGTTCTTCCCCAAAGGTATGTGGGCTAAACAGGGTGATGTTACCAGAAGTAATGGCTGCGTTGCAGCTGCCCCCAGAGAAAGGCCAGCCAAAAAGGTACATTCATGGGAGCAAAGCTAGAAAAGCAAAGACAAAGTGGTTTCTAAAAGACCAAGCAGCCGGATCAGACCAAACAGCATTAGCAATAGCATCATAAAGACGGAGCCAAAGAAACATCATATTTAAGCACCTTGGCTTTGGCGCTAAAGCCTTAGAAAACAAAAACAAAATATAACGATGTCTCAAAGCCAACAGCACTAGGATAGTCAGCCTGAGAATAAAGTACCAGGCTTTCTCTTTTAAAATAAGGACAGGATTTAATGTTCTTAATGTTATCCCACAGATGCCACAATGATTCCTTTTAACCTGTCCTGGAGCAGGGCAGTGAGGCAGCGCACGTTGCTGGACACAGGGATTTGGCAGGTAGAAGCGCAGACCATTGCAGGAGCTGGGAGGACGAGGGCAGGGACACTCACCCTGGGCCATGGGCCTCAGCTTTACCTCCCCTTAGGAGGAAACGTGCAGGGTTGTTTTGGGAGTAGAGACTCCAGACATTCTTTAATGGAAGGGCGGTCCTGCCCAACAAAATCCCACCCAAATTTTGAATGCCCCACCAGAAAAACCTGTAGGAGACAAATCTATTTATCCTTTATCTGAGCCTAGATCCTAATTTGGATTTACATATAAGTACCAAGCCTCTGTTTTGGCCTGGTTTTAATATTCACTGAATTCTGAAAAAGCACTTAATGTGCGAACCTAAGGAAATTGCACTCTTTTGTTTTTTACTGAGGTCAAATTCACATAGCATAAATTAACCATTAGGATGTATATAATTCAATGTGCTAAAGGCACAAAAGTACAATCACCCTGTTGGGCAACCAGCACCCCTATCTTCATCTGAAACATTTCATCAGAGTAAAAGAGAACTCCATACCCATTAAGCAGTCACTCTACTCCCCGCCCATACACCCACGTCTGGCCCTTAGCAACCACCAATCTGCTTTCCGTCTCTATGAATTTTCTGTTCTGGATGTTTGTCTCATATAAGTGGAATCATTCAGTATGCATGTAACCTTTTGTGTCTGGTTTCCTCCACTTAGGATAATGTTTTCAAGATCCACCGTGTTGCGCCGTGCATCAGTACTTCATTCCTTTTTGCAGTTGAATAGTATTCCGTCGTACGGATATTCCGCATTTCGTTTATCCATTGATGGACATTCGGTTTCTGTCCACTCTTTGTCTATTGTAAACCGTGCTGCTATGAACATTTGCATACAGATATTTATTTGAGGACCTGTTTTCAATTCTTTGGGGCATATACCTAGGAGTGGGATTGCTGGTTCCTATGGTAATTCTATGTTTAGCTTTTCGAGAAATCTGTACTCTGTTTTATATGAAACTCTCACAAAAGCCGCTCATTGTTTGAGAAAGTCGCCCTGCTCATGACCTTGCCTAGATCAGTCTACATTTGTGGATGTTGTATTCATGACGATTGACATGTAGGTGCCATCATCTGACCGTGATAGTTATTATACACAAGAATTTACATATAGGAAAATATGATTTTATGGTTAGATTATTTTTCTTTTATATTACAAGGTCATTATATTATTTTTAAATAATTTATGTAGGTATTATCTATACGGTTGAGAATAAGGAGCACTATAAGCATTCATTATAAGTAATTTTTGAAGGAAAAGTTGAGCCTGGTAGAGTTGAGAACCACTAGGAAAGCGTCATTGTCTGTTGAGCTGTTGTGACAGAATATCATAGACTAGGTGACTTATAAACAACAGAAATTCATTTCTCACAATTCGGGGTGCTGGGAAATCCAAGATAGAGACACCAGCAGATTCGGTGTCCAGCGAGGCCCCACTTCTGTTCATAGACAGCGGTCTTTCCTCTGAGTCCTCTCGCAGCAGAGGGCAGAGGGAGCTCCCTGGGCTCTCTTTTATAAGAACACTAATCCCATTCATGAGGGCTCCACCTTCATGACCTAATCACCTCTCAAAGGCTTCACCTCCAAATACCATGACATTGGGGGTTAGGTTTCAACATATGAATTTTAGGAGAACACACACACATTCAGTCTGTTGCACAAAGGGTGTTGAACTGCATGCCAGCACTTTGCGTCTGTAGAAACAAGATGACACTGATCCTGGAAGTGCTGGCCAGGCCAGAGTATTTGCATGTTCTGTCTAATAAAGCCCTGTGGTTTCTATAACTACAGCTCAAAAGTTATAGGCGTGGTGGCCTCAGGGTGAGGGTATTGGACAATACAGAATGAAACATAACGTTTCTGCTCCGACAGGGGAAAGGGTGGAGGAGGGGATATTTACAGGGTGCCTCTTCCTAGAAGTCATTCTCTTCCATCAAAGCCTGAATAATAACCCCCTCACTAGCACACGATATTGAGAGAGAAGCTAATCACAAATAATAAAGCCGCAGAGAATTTTGAGGGGGTCAGCCTCCTTAAATTTTAGTTGCAGATCTACACAGCAGTAAATCAGAAACGGGGAAAGATGGAGCTGTATAAGAGTTGATAAAAACACTATACTTAAAATACCGTCCTACTCACTAAATTCATGAAAGCGGTTGCCTTTGGGATGTGGGGGAGGAAAATTTGATCAAAGATACTTCAACTTTCTCTGTAATGTTTTCTTTCTTTTATTTAAAAAAATTCTTCCAGAAAATAGATAAGCATGTCAATATTTGTAAATTCTGGGAAGAAGAAATATGGATGTTGGTTATACATTCTTTGTAAACTTCTGTATTTTTTCCTTCGAAATCAAATATATATATATATATATAGTCTTAGGGCAATTCTAGGTAGAAACTAAGCGTTCTCAGTAGTTTGTATAAAAATGTTCTCAAACTAGCCCAAACTAATGAGGATAACAGAAAAGTGAACAACACAGGAACAGGATATTGAAAGAAGAGGAGAACTAGAGTGGATCAGAGGCATTTCCCATGACTGTGTCTGCAGTTTGGAGAAAGGTTTTAACAGTTCATCCTTCTTACAGAATAATGGGCTTTAACGGCAGAGCCACATGCAACAGTAATTTTGTTTGTTGTGTTTATAGGCATTTAAATTATTGTTTTGTATTCTGTATCTAGATGTATTGGTCATCTCAATTAATCTTTTATGTTCTCTGATGGCATCCTGAGCCAAAAGAACTTTGCCAGCCATTGCTTAAGATAAATCTTGAGGCCAAGTGGGACTCCACTGACATTTTCAGCTAAGAGCCAGATGCCCAAGAGAGTCAATCAATACGACACGTGTGGTGGATTAAAAATGACCAAAAATTCTTTGCTTCTCCTCCCCTCAAAAACGTGGAGTGTATTTCCCATCCCCTGGAGCCTGAGCTGGCTATGACGTGCTTGACCAATAGAATTCAGAGGCAGTGATGTTCTAGAACTTCTAGGACATCGTTCCATAGTGCAGCAGTTAGGATGTCTGCTTTACACTCAGAAGATCCTGGGTTCACACCCCAGTGAAGCCATGGTCCATGGTCTATGGCCATTCCACCCTGAACAAGCCCAAGCTAAGCAGGGTCGAGTCTGGTTAGTTCTTGGATGGGAGACCACCTAGGAAGACCAGATACTGTAGGCATAAATAATAAACAAACAAACAAACAAACAAACTTCTAAGGCTAAGTCATAGAAACTTGTAGTCTCCCCTAGGACTCTTAGAACACTCAATCCGGGAGAAGCCAACAACCATGTAAGTCTCCTCTGAGACTGTCATCCTGTGACGCAGCCCAGCTAAATGAGCAAAGATGCCATGTGGAGAGAGAACAACGACCAACCTCTCCAACCCAGGCACCAGGTACAGAAGTGAAAAAAAACCATCTTGGACATTTCAACCCCTGCATATGTGACACGGAGAAAAACTGAGACACCCAACTGACAGCTGAAATCACAGCCTCAGACATATGGCCTCAGTTAAACTGTTCCAAATATCTCTGTCCTTTTGAGCCATGCAGTTATCATGGAACAGGACAGTGTTCTACTGAGCCCCGTCGAATTCTTGACCCACAAAATCCGGAGCATGATAAATGTTGTTTAACGCCACTCCGATTTAGTGTCATTTGCTCTTCAGAAATTGATAACCAGAACAATGCCCTAGTCAAACGGTGCCTTAAGATTTGATGGCTGACTCAATGGGCAGGAATTCATACGTACTCTAATTACCCAACCCAGCTCCAACGCAAAAATAGATGTTTTCTGGACTTGCAGACAATTACATGCTTCCACACTTTATTTGTATATTATCTTATTGTTTTTACTTTATTTATATATCCATGGAAAAGGACAAAGTTTGTTCCAAAGACAGGTGTTCCTTGAGGGTGGGAGGAGGGCAGGAAAATTCCATGGTTTAAAACCCCAAAAAAAGGTAAAAAATGCTGGTAAATCAAAATCAAATAGGTGTCACTTCTGCAAGACTTTTCAAAGCTATTAGTATATAAATGTGCATTGTGAATTGCCAAGAGGACACGGAAAATGAAGCATCTCCTCAAATCTATTAGATCATAAAAAAGGTTTTTTGGTTCCATGTACCATCTTGCAGGATTAGTGTTTCACCGAACTACACGCTTAGACAGAACGTCTGAGCCGCCATCCACATCGGTGTCGCAGTCTTGGTTTACGACTCTTCAGTGGGCAGATACATGCAGTTTGTTCGGCAAGTACAGCACACAGTAGCACGCTTTGGGAGCTGTACGTATAACATGAGCCCTTTGGAAAGAAACCAAAAGACAAAGCAGAGACGACATTCAGTGGGTGCACACGGGCAAGGCTGTACCCACATTACACCCGCATCTCTTCTGACTGACCAGTGCAATTGTCATACTGATGGCTAAACATTTTTACCAACACCCCTGAGACTATAAAGATTGGGAAGGAAAAAGAAACCAACGATGGCAGAAATGATCATGCAGCCTATTCTGTCATTCGAAAAAAGAAAAAGAAAAAAATAATCATTTCACCTTTTATTCTGGGAAGCACGTGCCTGGGAATATTCTCCAGCCTCCTCACTTGACCCCAACAGAACTGTCCCTTTTATGCCACCAAATGAGCATCATGATTAGTCATGCTCATTTCAACTGGCCAAGTGCCCAAGCAGTGCCTGAGGCTGGTCCAAGTGTTTCTTCCACCAATTGGAACTGTCAAATTCACTCATTTTTCTATGTTAGTACAGCAGTTCGATCATCTTCAAAAGAGACATTTCCTGAGGGCCAAAGCTCACATGCTCCCTAGAATTGCATCCAAGTCGAGCTCAGCTCTGGTTGGAACCGTGATTAGGAATTCCAGAGAAGCAAATGCAGCCTCTCCACACTTGGACTCTGCTCACTTTCGATGCTTACTCCCATTTACAAGGGCCTGGCTGGCCATGTTTTCCTAGGTTCCCCACCCTGAGAACTCAGACGAAAGTGAGAAATATTCTTGCCTTAGTCATTAACTTTATAATTTGAGGACTTTCATGTAATTTGGGATTGTTTTTTATGGTTCATACTAGTCCCATATTTTACATCCCTCCCTCTCACTGTTGTAGGACTCAGTATATTGGACTGTGATTATCCATCTACATGTTTATGTGTTCCAGTGGGCTGTTGTGACTCTGGTTTACCCCAATACCTTCTGCACCTGGCAGAGTGCTACCAGTTAGCTACCTCACCCTGGGTATCCCACCTGCATTTCAGGCAGGTAGAAGAAGAAAAGATGGAAAAAACAGTATGTGTTAGCTAAGTCCACCACCCTTTTAATGGGAGCAGGGGAAGGAAACGATGTCAGTTATAAAAACCTACCAAGTAGATTATCCTTACAGCTCACTGGCCAAGACTGAGTCACTTAACCATCCACCCCCTGAGTAAAAGAAGGGGCAAATTTTTAACCAGGCGCATGGTTGCCCTAAACCAAAAAGGATTCCTTAGTAAGAAAGGACAGAATAGATGTTGAATCAGCAACCACAGGGTCTGATGTTGATCAAAATGAAAAGACGAGGCCTGGTTTTATTCATAAAAATAAATAAAGTTTTAAAAAGAGGTTTTTTGGGTGTTTTTATCCACAGGTAAAGATATGACTTAATTGTATTTACTGAAGATTCTACTGAGAATCTCTCATATGGCTCTGGCCAGTGGAAATATCCAATTTGGGCAGGAGGAGTGTTTCTAAATAAATCATTCAACTGTCAGAAATTGAGCACAGTCCCTCCTCATTTGGGTTCCTTCATGAATCACCAGACTACATCCCCTTCCATTTATTTGCCTGTGTTGTGTTGCAAATTAACTTTTAAAAGACATTTTTTCCCAAAAGAAAATGTCCCTCCACAGCCACCACACAGGATAATGAGCTATAGCTGCTGTCATCGCAGGAGAGCTTAATGACAGTGTTCGATGTGTGTGTGGACAGCCGGGGCTTCCTTCAAAATTGTGTCTGAATGGGTTTCAAGATGTTTTGATTATTATCTGTTACAAAGAAACTCACTATTAATTGCATATTGTCATAGCTCTTAGTCCAACATAACTGTTAGCCCAACAAAGCATTCTCTCCTCAAGAGAAGGGGATGAGGACACAGCGTATTCTTTTTCCATGGCTAAGTGTTTTCTCTAAGTCCCTCTCAGCTCCCTGCCTTAAGTTTTCTTGAAGAAAATCAAGGGAAGGCTCCATTCTTCTCTGTATGTGACTTCAGCTCTTTCCCGCCCCAAATTGAGGCCAATTCCCCATCGTCCCAGGATCCATCAGGAAAGTGTGACCCAAGAAGCAGCATTTTTCCACAAGTTTCACAGAGTACACCAAGGACACAGAGGCCTTAGAGCTTCAAAAGCTGCATGTAGCTCAGATGGTGGTGGTGGTGGCTGCTTCCTGGTACCTCTGTGTGATTGGACGCTGGAGAAAATATTGTTTGAGGAAGGCTGGTGGGCAAGGAGGTTAAGAAAAGGAGACACAAAAGTAGGATAGAAATGTTTCAAATTCTTAATTGGAAGGACATTAATTATTACTTAACTCTGAAAAGAGAGCAACAATATCATTATTGTGCTAGGTTCAAGAGCCTATTCTTTCTTGGACAAATTCAGGAAGTTGAACCAACTGAACCCCTAGTCCATTCCCTATACTCTGTGGATTGATCTTTTGAAAACACAGATCCAATCACATCTTTCCTTTCTTTATTCACCTCCAAAGAATCCCATTGCTTGCTAGAGAAAGCCCATACCTCTCAGCCTGGCGTACGAGTTCTTACACAGATGGGCCCAGTTTACTCTTCCAGACTTGTCTCCTATCATCCCTCCCACAGCCACACTGAAGCCACGAAGGACTACTCGCCATTCCCAAGGTCAGTGTACTTCATACCTTCATAGCTTGGTTCACACTATTTTTTCTTCTTAGAATGCATTCTCTTCCTTCTTGCCTAATAAATTCTTGTTATCCCTCAGGACTCAATATAAATGTCACCACCTCCTTTGTAATGTTTGTCTCAAGATCTCTGGCAGAATTCATCTCACTTCCTCTGGGCCCTATGCACTTTGCTCCTACTCACCTATAGTGCTCAACATATTGCATCATCATCATATTTCTATCTCCTCTGTTAGGTTGTAAGGTGATCTTCTCAGAAAGAGTTGTGTGTGTCTTATGAACTAGTATAGTTCCAGCAACCAGCATAGGAAGAAGGAGAAGTAGAGTATGTTGGAGGATGGGAGGAAAAATGGACATATGGATGGCTGGATAGATGGATGGATAATTCGTATTACATTAGGTATCTTGGGCTGTTAAAGAGAATCCCACAAGCCTATGAACTGAAAGAAGTCTGCAAGCAAAGAATCATTGCACTGAAACTCAGATGATCCCAGTCCGAGTAGCTTTATGTGCCACAGTGTCCCTATCTAAAAAACAAGGAAGGCATTTCCTGCCCTAATGTTCTATGAATCAGTGATAGTCTAAATCATTTCCATCTATTTGAACTTTCTGCAGAAATGAAATGTTTTAAAATTTGTTCTGCACAATAGAGTCGCATCATTCCCATGTTACTGTTGTGTACTTGTAATGTGACTAGTGCAACCAAGGAATTGAATTTGTAATTCTATTTAATTTTAATTTTATACTGAAATAGTTACATGTGGCTAATAGCTACCATATTGGATCATAAAGGTATAAACCATTATGCACAAGAGTACGTTATAACTCAGTGTACTGCTACTTAATACTATCCAAGGCATCGCTATGCAGGCTCAAACTGAACAAGTTCTTCTTGTCCAGGTGATAAAGATACCTATGTTGGGTATAATGAGTGGTGTTCTGCCCTCTCTAATTTCTCGCTGAACATAACTCCTCTGCTGACCTTGGCCTAGCCTATCATACCTACCTGGCTTGAATTCACTCAGTTAGCATTATCAAAAGATGTACCAATGAATCTCACAATATGATCTGATACATCTCCAAACCCCTTGCCCTGGTCCTCAGCGCTGTTACCCCATTAAGGGAAAGAATGATGTTTTGTCCATCACCATACCTCTCATAACATCTAGAATCATGCCTGGCCCATGCTCATTGACATTTGCTGAATTAGTTTACCAGGACTGCCTGTGGGGAAGAGCATTCCAGTAATAGACTTGAACTCTCATGAGGAACAACTTTATTCTCAAAAGCTTATCTGGCCATTTGAGGTGATCAATCATAAATCCTCACTCAACATTCAACAACAGGCAAGTCTTAAATACCCGCTATGTGTCTAATCCTAGGGCTTTGTCTATTTACTCAAGACTCAAGGTACAGAATACATAAGACAAAGTCTCTTCCTTCAAAGAATTCACAGTTCAGTAGAAACAGAAAAAAACAAAATCAATTCTAATTCTAAAAGTCATTTACTCTAATAGAAATAAATGTGAGAAGGCATACAAGAGCTTTTCATTTTTAAAAGTTTAAAAGTCTCTGTTCTTATCACAAGAAAAAAAATTATACAACTATATATATGGTAATGAATGTTAACTAGACTTATTGTGCTGATTTTACAATGTACACAAATATCGAATCATTATGTTGTACACCTGAAACTAATATAACGTCATATGACAATTATACTTCAGTAATAAAAAAAAAAATCTCTGGATCGAACATCATGGTGCACATGGGGTTACACAACCCAGACCCTCCTTCAATGAGGGCCTTGTGGCCCCAGCACTTCTAAGTGCATTTGGCAGACAGACTTCAAATACCAGTTCCTTCTGAGAGTCCTTAGCCAAAGATTAAACAGTGCAGAAATCTAAAGGCCCGGCCATCTTGTACCAGTTCCAGATAACTCCGAAGAACCATTTCAGGTCCAGAAATCACCAAGACTTCATCAGAGACTGTCCTTGGACATGTGTCGAAGCTTGAGTTCTCCCTCTGTACCTGTCTGCTTCCTTCCCCTCCTTTCTCAAGGATTCTCCTTATAAACCTCCTATATGCTAAACTCCATCTCAGAGTCCGATTCCCAGGGAACCCAACCTGCAACAATTAGTACCCCAAGTAGTAAGAGAAAGCAGTAGAATAGGTAGGGGTTTTGGAGCGGCATCACTCCCCATCTAGCTAACAAGGAGACTAGCAAAGAGACTCTATCGCTCACTAGTGGAAGCTGGAGCACTGCTAACCCCTGGCTCAACATTGGCAGTCCAGCCCAGTTGTCAGAACAGCCACTGGTGTAGGGAGCTAAAGCTCCCAAAATTCAAAAGAGTGCATGGATTATCTCGGGAGGCCTGCTTGCATAAAAAAGGGAAAAGGCTGGTTCTGTGGAATTCCAGGAAGAAGAAGATTAAGTATAGACAAAGGGAGTGTCAAAGGGAGTGTCAATTGTACCTTGATCTTCAGGATGTTACTTTAACTATGTTATCTTGGGATACACAAAGGAACAGAATATGTATAAAAAGGAGCCTAAGAAATAAACTCGGAGAGACAGTTGTGAGATCTGTTCTCCCTCCTGCACCCTGTCTGTCTTCTCTTTTTTCTCAGTCCCCGCTCCCCCATTCAGGGACCTGGTTTGACTTGGTCGGCTGGTTTCCGACAACTGGTAGAGTATTGGGATGAATATCAGTGGAAAGGGATGCATTAGCTATTGTAATATATCAGGTATTTGAGAAATATGGTAGCAATAGTAATTATAAGAGCAATGTTGGCTATTATTAAGCTTTACCAAGACTCTGAAAAAAAAGAAAAGAAAAGAAAAAGCTGAGAGCATTAATCTCAACTGAAAGCCAGGTGTGAAAGCCAGAAGACTTCTTCGGTAGCATACAAAGAGGTTCTCATCTCCTGTAGTGTGAGGGCAGAGAAAGCTGAAGACCAAAACCGGAAAATAATTCTCAGATTAGCTGAGCCCAAAGTTTAAACCCCTAACCAAGGAAGATCTGCTCTATCAAGGTTAGGGCTGTGGTTAGGATAAAATGAAACCCTGACACAAGGGATGAGCATAGCTGGGTTAATTTCTCCCCTCCAAATATTAAATCCACAGATTCCTCTAAACTCTCTGAACCTGCAGAAGTGGTCCACTCACCCTATTAAGAAATAGCACGCCGTCACTGACTAGAGATTGTGAGAGTCTTCTCCTCTGCAAGGCCACAAGTGCCCCACTTAAGATCTGCCCCCACCTCTCTTCCTGGTCACTAACCCTAGAACTAGGTTTACTTCAATCCCTACTGGAGACATGCTATGCCTGATAAGGGGGGAAAAAAAGGAACTATACCTTTAAGAAACTCCAAGACTAGCCAGCATGTGCCAGCAAAAGCTGGGAAGTACACACAGAATTGTATTCTGGAAGTGCTTAATCAAGGAGGTTGGAAGACAAGGTTGGATAAATGAGAGTTTGTCAGTTTGAGAGCCCTCTCCTGGGATAAAAGATTTAACACCTTGGCAAAAACCCTAGAAGATGGTGTAAGCTCACAACAAGATGGCTGCTAGAAAAATGGAAAAAGCAATGCTCATGTTAAGTGAGGTTGAAATGCCAGAATTGCCATGGCTAATGGTGGAAGAAGAAATTAATTAAAAGTTTCTGGAAGGTGGAGATGCTACAGTGGCTAAACTAAGGGAAGACTCTAAAGAATGTGCTGATGAGAAGGCCACCAGCATCATCAAGAAATTTAGTAATGGCTCTCCTCACTAGACCAAGGCTGACAGCAGAAAACTAGGCTCACTGTAATGGGATGAAAGGGCTCCCAGACACAGAGGCAGGTTGGCCATTAGGAGGTAGGTAGATTCAATTACCATAACGAGTGGCAAGATTGGAGGCGGGGTGGAGAGAGAGGGTTGACCTGCATAGAATTTATGCAGTCGGTTCATATAACATGAGGTACCTAAGGGCAAAATAAGGAGAAGCCAATGAGGATACCACTCAGTTTGTACCAACTAAAGAAATCACATATGGATGATCAGGAGACTAGGGGCAGTTATTCCAAAATCATAATCCCTTGACTATTTTTATGACCCAGAGCCCACTGACTGAAGAAGAGGCCAGATCGCCAGATAAGAGGACCCTGCAATAACACAAGTATTCACACTTCTGAATACCCCGAAAGGATCTTTGACCATTTGTTCAGGTAACTAAATTGGGGAAAGGGGGATACTCAAACATTCTGAGGACCGTTGGACACAGGGTCCAAGTGGACATTGTTATAGTAGGGGTCTATGGGAGCTAGATAATGCATGGAATCTTAGCCAAAGCCTAACTCCTAGTGGGTCCACTGAGTCTGCACACCCATCTCATGGTCATTTCCACAGCCGCCAAATATAAATCAGAACAGATATACTTAGTGGTTAGCACAACCCCTACATTGCATCTTTGGACTGTAGCGTAAGAGCTATAATTACTGTGAAAACTTCCACCTGCCATCTCCCAGACAACATAATAAAAAGCAAAGTCATACTCGAGGGGGCATGCCAAAACATAGGCCCTCTCTCAAAGGCCAAAAACTGCACAGTCCCATTGGTAGCCAAAACCACATGCTGTTATTGAGGACTTTAAATATTAGTGCAACTGAGGGATTGAATTTTTATTTTATTAAATTTTAATTGACAAATTTTTTAAACAAACTCAAGTCAGTTATTGGAAAACTTTTAAATATTTTTGGAATAACGAGAACATGCATGTACTTTTTCAATTGTCACTTTTATGAAACTTAAATAGAGATCAAGTTTTTCTGATGAAACTTTAACATCTGAATTGGAATATACCATAAGGATAAAATATACTTAGTACCCCCCAAATGACTATAAAATATCTCATTAATAGTATTTTATGTTTATTGCATATTAAAATATTGTTAATAGATTGAGTGAAGTAAAATATATTGCTAAAATCAATTTCACTGCTTTACACTTTTTTAATGTGGCTATTAAACATGTTAAATTACATATGTGCCTCACATTATTTATACAGCGGAAAGCACTAGTCTCAGGGATGCAGCAGCTGTGGTTCCAATCATATCTTCCATTTAATTTAGCAGTCTGGCCCCTGCAAAAACCAGACAGATTCTAGAGAATAGCCATAGTGCACCACACGCTCAGCAGATGGAGACTGCAAATGCAGCCGTGTGTGATTCTCTTCCTAGAGCAGATTAACAGTGTCTTAGTTTCATGTTGTGTGGCTCTTGATTTAATAAATGTGTTCTTTTCCATCCCTATCAGAAAAGAAGGCTAAAACAGTTCGCATTTACCCGGAATGGGCAGCAGTACACATTTACAGTTTTGCTTCAAAGGACTCTGACTTCAGTTCGAAGCCCACATTTTTCTCACCTATGACTTTAGCAAATTAACCTCCCTGAGCCTTACATGTTTTTCCATAGGTAATGCTAGATTAATTTTGTTTACCTCATAGTATGGCAATGAAGGCCAATATGAGCTAATGTGTATAGACTGCCTGGCATAGAGTAAGTAAATATAGGTCTCTCTTCCCTTCAGTGGCCAGAGGGAAAAACCTTGGATGACAAGCCACCTAGAGACCTAAATTAGGGTAATAGGATATTACCTCCATTTTATTATGATACATACTGGTAAGTGCAGGGAAGGCCGCCACTTAGTTTATCAGTGGCTCTCAACCTTGGTTGCAATTGGGTTACATAATAGAATTATCTTGGAGAGTTTTTAAAAAATACGGATGATCAGCTCCAATCCCAGGGATCCCGGCTTCATTTAAATTTTAAAACTTATACTCAATTCAGTTATTGGAGAGCTATTTTATTAAATTTATTGGGGTGGCATTGACTAATAATGTTATATGTTTCAAGTGTACAATTCTATTACACATCATCTGTATATTGCATTGTGTGCGCACCACTCAAAGTCTAGTCTCCTTCTGTCACCATATATTTGACTTTCTTTACCTTCTTCATCCTCCCTCTACTCTCAAACTTTTAAATGTGTTCGGTACAACTAGTCTGGGCTAATACCCATGTCTTTTTTTAAAAGTTCCCTCTGGAGAGTCTAAAAGGCCACCGGGGTTTAAAATCATTTTTCTACCTAGCCATCTTGCCCTCGGTCTTAGAGATGTGATCAACCCTCCTGGCTGCCTTTCTAAATTAAACCTGAATGTTCATCCGCTACAGATAAAAATTGATGAGATAAGGGCATCTGGTATGTTTGAGATCCTTGATAGGGGAGAGGGACTTCAAGATCCAATCAGGGCCATCACCATTATTAGCAAGGAATTCGCAAAGTAAATTTCTTGATGATGCTGGTGGCTTTCTCACCAGCACATTCTTTAGAGTCTCCCTTTAGTTTAGCCACTGTAGCATCTCCACTTTCCTGAAACTTTTAATTAATTTAATTAATTTCTTCTTCCACCATTAACCAATTAGCGAAGTAAGGAGGCAGATCTTGTCTCCCCCTGCTCCACACCCCCGCCCCACCAGATTTGTTATTCTGAGTGTGTTGTGGGGTCAGAGGCCTGAAGAAGGTCTTGAAGCATGTTAATGTGGAGGCCAGCCCAGCCAAGCCCAGGTGTGAGATGGAGTCTGATGTTGTTTGCTATTAAACACAGCAATCCCAGTGTCAGCATATTTGCAACACATTTCAAGATTGGGTTAGAAGGCCAGGAGCTGATGATGGATTTTTTTATTTATTTATATATTTCTTTTGCTTACTGGCAAATTCGAGATTTGTAGGGTTCTCTAGCAGCTGTTAAATTGTCAGATTGCAGAGAACAGGCACCAATGGAAAGGGAAGAGGATCCGTTCTGGTTGTGAGATTCTGGGTGGTCCGCTCATCCCCTCCAGATTTCCCTGTCCCATGGTAGAGTGAGGCACCAAGAGACGAAGCGCAGGGTGTTTGTCACAGGCCTGCTGACTGGGACACTGGCAAGAAGCCCACCTTGGCACCGAGCGGCAAATCGACTTTGTGTTTTGTGTTTATTGTTCCTCTGAGCTACCAGAGAGGCCTAGTGCCCAGACCTGGGTGATCACTTTCTCCCAGGGTCTGGAGTGACAGTGAGAGTGCATTCTACCTTATTCCGAAATCCCCTCACTGAGCCCACAGAGAGGGCTCGGGAAGGGAGCAATCTCTCACTGTTGATTTATGGCTAAAACATGTTGCCATCCACTTTGGACAAATGTTTAAGTCCCATTATTTCTAATCTCTACATGTTTTCAGTAAAAATGCTACCGATTCTCACTACAATCAGAAAATCTTAGCATTAAAAGCACCTGAGAGGTGAACTAACACAACCTCCCATCCAATGCTCTTAGCGCCGGGCTTTCCTCCGTGAGGCCTCACTGTCTGATGGCCTCCTGAGATGCAGAACTCACCTAGAGCCAGGGATCACTTGATTAGCCAATGCCTGTCCTCAAACTGTCTCAAAGGAGTGTCTTTACCGTGGCTTCAGAATATAGCGCACCAAAAACTGTTGGCGCTCCTGCGGGAAGTCAAGGCACCTGTTCCGCTGCCCGGCTGCACACACCGAGGGAGCGCAGTGGCGAACACGGAGCCAGTCCCATCAGCCGGGAGCAACGACACCCGAGCCGCTCCACACTCGAACAGTTTCAGCGGCCCGGAAAGCTGCCCTGGAGAGCAGGGCTGTAGACGGGGCTTTGTTTTTTTCTTTTATTTGGTATTTCTTTTCCCTCCTTTTTATTTTTATTTATTTATTTATTTTTTTAACATTTTCAAATCCTTGTTTTCTCCTTCCACCCATCTGGCAGCCACTGCCAGTCCAATAGCATTGAAGTTTTGAGGCCCACTGAACCATCATCCATCTGCACAAGCATCTCTAAGGTCTGAGATGACGACACTACCTTCTCTCCCTCCTGTGAAAAGCAGGTACTTCCTGTTGTGAGTTTAAAGAGCATGAGGTTTGAGGTGACTCAGGGCTGGATGGAAAATCTAAGTCTACCGCATACAGCTTGGTGCCCTTGGGAGAAGGATTTAACCTCTCTGCATCTCAATTTTCTCATCCACAAAATGAGGTTAATACCAATCTTCCAAAAGATGGGAAAATGAAAGAAAATGTATGTATAGAAAACAATACAATATACCACTTTAATAAATCCAGAGAAAACGTATATGATCACCCAAATAAAGGCAGAAATATATTTAGATAAAACCATAGAGATAAACTAGGAATAGAAGTGGGCTATTTCAACTGACAAAAGGAATCTCTAAAAAGGATCTACAAACTTCATGCTCACCATGGTATTGAAGGTCCTAGCCAGAGCACTATAGCAACAAAAAAGAATAAACAATACCACAGTGGGAAAGGAAGAAATCAAACCGTCACTATTCAGAGTTAATAGAGTTGACTACAGAAAACCCCCAAAAGATTTTACACATAAACCATTAAAATTTATTTATAAACGTAATTTCTTTTTTTAAATCACTAAAACAAGAAAATGTAGCAAGGTTGCTGGAGACACAAATCAAAATGCAAAAATCATTGTATTTCTAAGTAACAGAACAAAGAAATAAATTTTTAATTTTAAATACCATTTGAAATAGAAGCAAATATGTGAAATATTTAGAAATAGATGTAGGTGTTCTGAATCCCCATCCTGGGCTTGTTTGTAGCCCCGCCCACCTTGTCCTGCAGCAAGTCATGAAGAGCTCAGCCTGACCCTAACTCCGTTGTCACACATTCGCCTTTGCTAGTCATGGCCAAGGGCTATGCTTGAGAAGGGACCAAGAGGAGAAAGAAGCACATTCACCATTTCTTGTTTCTGCTCCCTGGCTCCATTTGCCTGTCATTCAGCTCTATCCCCATTTAGGCTGATGTTATGTGAGCCCAACACAAGACACAAGACACAGACACAAGGTCTGGCCTGACAGGTTCTCGGAGGGTTAGGGAAGCAAGCGAGGTAGTGAAGAATAAGAATCAAACCCCTAAGGAAACTGGGCGCAGGCTGAAAAAATAAAGAAGAATATGAGTCAGGACTTCAGTATCAGACAACTGTGGTTCAATTCTCTCTTTTACTACCTCTGCAACTTAAGGGCGTTTATGTAAGAACTATAAGGATTCCTGTAAGAAATAATTGAAACAATACGTGGGAGTGCTGGGTATGAAGTAAATGTTCAATAAAGGTTAGCAATGAGGATGTTGCCCTACCAAGGACTGAAGATGGTGCAGAGATTACTTAGAAACAGATGCGATCTTATAATCTAGAAATCAAAACTGAACCAATGAGATGCTATTTTTTGCCTAACAGCCACTAACAAATACTAATAAATGTCTAATTCCTAGCGTTGATAAGAATGTGGGTAAAGAGGTCCTTTCATGCAATGTTAGTGGGAGTATAAATTGGTGCAAATTTTCTGAAGCAAATTATGTTAAGTCCTAGCTATCGCCTTAAAAAATGTATGTACCATTTTACTTACAAGAATTTACCTAAGGAAATTATTATGGTTATGTGCCGACATATACACCTAAGTATATTATCTGCAGCATTGTAAATAATTAGCAAAAATTGAGGGGGCGACATTTAAATAATCCAACAAAGGAAGTTAAAGAAACCATGATGGAATGCTAGGCAGTCACTGACAATTATATTGGAAAAACATATTTAATGCCATGAGAGAATGCTCACAACGTTTTAAAGTTTAAGAAGCTGGTTTCGGAACAGGGGAATTTTTAATATTCTGTATGAAAAAGATGCTGTAGATACACTAAAATATTATGAGCAGCCATCTCTGGGTGTAGGAATAATAGCTACAATCATCCCTTGGTTAATAAATTTGATTTACATATTTTTGAACCGGTGCCTTGAAAGAACGTATGCTATTTTTCACAACTGCTGAGAAACTTTTAGGAATAATGAAGAAGCTAGGAAGTCCTCACTTAGCACCCGGCAGCTACTCCAGGCTGCTTCCTCCCCACCCCCTCCACCTCCCCCAGGACTGGGGCTCAGCACCACACCCGACCTCCCTCCTTTGCTCGGATTCCAGGCCCTTAAGGAGTAAGGTCTTTCTTCTCTTTGCGAAGACAGACTCAGGGGAATGTTTATGCAACCACCCCTGAAAAATGCCTATAAAAAGACATTATTTTTTCTCAGATGTGATTGTAGTTTACCAAGTACAACAAAGCAAGAAAACGTTATTTTGGGGAACGAACGAAATGTAACAAAACAAAACAAAAAATATTGAGTGTAGTGGTAGAAACAAAGACGCTTTCATCTTTGTGCCCCTATGCTTCTCTCTCCCCATCTACGTTTGCTGAGAAGGGAATGCCTTTTTTAATCTCAGAAAATGTCATTGATAGAGCAAAAGAGACTGTTTCAAGGGGCGGCCCTGAGTGAGAGACTCAGCTCGGGTCCTCGCTGCCTTCAGCTAGGGAGAGGAGACCGGAGGCTTTTTTGTTATGTTAATAGCCTTTAGCTTAATGCCTTCTTGCTCCACTCTGTGTTTTGGAGAAATAAATTAAAGGTGTTAAGCTGAGAAGAGTAGCAATTTATTTCCTTCTTTGTGCTTTTCTGTATTTTCCAAATTTTTTACAATGGATATGAATTACTTACGTAACCAGGTTATTTTTTTATTTTTTAAGAGCAGTGTGAGGTGGCAGTTACAGCTGCCTCTCCAGGGCATAACTCCAGCTGTCCTAGAAAGAGCCCTCTTCTTACCTCCAGCAGTTACCTAACATACTTTTAACTGAGACTAGAGACTTTGAATTCGATGAGCTAAAGCTGAAAATTTAAAGTCCTGGATCACAGATGGGAGAGGATGTGACTCTATTTTCACACCACGGGGCAAACATCTAATATCTTACTGGGCCGTGCCCTGCAAAGGGGGCTTCTTCACCTAGGAGTCCACTGTTTAGTCAGCTTAGACCTCCTCTCTGAACTCCTGCCCCACGGACAGTCCTCTGGGCCATGCAGATTTATCCCACAGTACCCTGTCTAGGGCACTGACAAAAAATTAGCACCCAGCAATCGGTCATAGGTGGGCAGAGTGATGCCTTGCACTTAGTACAATGGGTTCTCTGTCTTAGCTGCAACAAAGGCATCCTGGGTCAGCTGGCCTGGCTCCAAGTCTGGATTCTCCCTGCTCCACGGCCTCAGAAAGGACCCTCAGGCTCACCTGGGTGAGGAACTTCTTAGACCTTAATGGCCCAGAGCAATGACCCCAGATCTTCCTTGGGAAGCTCAGTGTCACAGCTTCCTCGCCCTCTCTGACAGGCACAGGTGGCGACTACACCCCCAGGGGAAGGGTCAGTGGCTGGACTTGAGATTTCCTGACTCGGGATTTCCTGCTTGACATGGACCTGGACTTCAGAATCAACCTTACCCATGCTTTGCTCCAGCCTGAAGGGGAACCCCCAGACCTCCCAGTCCAATCTTACCACCCAGGTCGAAGCACCAGCCTCACCTCCTGGATTGTTAATGGAGCAGCTGAGTGGACAGATCTGGAAGCCACTAAGATCCCACATCAAATCCCAGATGCACCCCGCTTCTCTAGGTCATCTTGGTTGGCCAAGTTCTTCCCACTTGGGAACCTCAGTCCCTCACTGGCAGTGTGAGGAGCACAGGAGAGACACAGCCACACAGGTGTACAGCATAGTGGTTAGACATTTAACACAGCTCTGATTCGTGAATTATTTCACTTTCATATGTTTACAGCTCTTCTCATAAAGGACTCAAAGACCAAGAGTCTAATCTTTTGGTTATATTTCTCATCAGTTTTCTCCATAGGCCCAGTGAGCCACCAAATATATACATATACGTATATGTATATGTGTATGTATATGGATGTATATTTATATATACGTATACATATATAAAACAAGCAACCAGGGACTTCATGCAAGGGAACAACAACAAAAAAGTCTTGGTTTTGCGGGTTTCTGTTTATAAAGGAAAACTAATAAAAGAATACAAAAAGATTAATTTTCTACTTTTTAAATTTTAGAAGTAAACCTAAAACTTTAATAAATACACAAATAAGAATAAGTATACATCACTCTTTTTACTTAGCTGGTTAAGGATGAGAGGGGTGTAAACGTCCACAGGAAGGAGGAAAAGGTACCTAGAACAAAGACATGGAGCCAGAGAGGGGAAAGGTCTGATGGGGCGCGGGGGCGGGGCACACTAGAGACACCCTAGGAAAAGCTGTGACGGGTGGTGGGGAGTCGCTAATTGAGAGGAGAGGCTCTGAGAAAGAAGAGAATGACAGCAAAGACAATGTCCCCCTCTGGCCACTTCCCTGCTCCAGTTAAGACGCCTCTCTCTCCCACTAGTAACTGGGGGACCCTACACGAGGCCTTCGCGATGGGGGAACAGCGCCATCTTGTGGGTCGTTTAGTTCCTGGCGCTGAAGCCCTTTTGAATCTCGTTGCCTTTTCACTACCCTGGACACACTTCTCTTTAAAACAACTAAGAAGGAAGCATCTGAAGCATCTTCATTTTAGAACACTTGATGAGGATCAAACACAACTAAGACAAAGCCTGGCGGCTTCCCTCGCCAACACATTCACTTCCTGCAAGTATCTGACTCCATTTCCCTTCCAAATGCCCAACTTCAGGAGCCCTCACTCCAGCAGAGAAGGTTCCCTGCAGTAACCCCAAACGAACACCCCTCGGAGAGCATTATGGCAGGGGCAGGGGAGCTGGCAGAGTGAATGAGCGCCCTAGATAGAAACTGGGGACGAGATGAAAGGAGACTTGACTTGGTTTAGGGTTAAAAGTGTTCTCACTTGTGCAGAAAGGAGTTGGGGCCGCAGCTGGATTCGTGCCCCAAAGATGTGTTCTTTTCAAGGATCGTGTGGATTTCAGACCTTGTGATTCCTCCATAGCTTTGAGTGTTGCTGAAAGTAGTCCTAGAAATGTGCTTTCTTGGCAGCTTTATTTATAGTACTGAAATTTTGTAAACAAATCGAAGGGCCAATGCGAGTGGACTGGTCAGATAAAGAGCCATGTCACCAATCAGTGGATGATGTATGGGAGGGGGCTTGGAGGGGCGAGTGAAAAGGTGAAAGGATTAAGAAGAACAAATTGGTGGTTATAAAATAGTCATGGGGATGTAAAGTACAGCAGAGGGGATATAGAGAGTAATAACTATGTACGGTACCAGATGGGTACTAGGCTTACCAGGGGATCACTTTGTAAGTTACATAAATGTCTAACCAGTATGCTGTACACCTGAAACTAATTTAATATTGAATGTCAACTGTAGAAAAAACTGATGCTATATCAAGCCACTCCCTTTTAATCTGCATACTCTTCTGTGCTCGTGTGCTTTACTTCCATAAAGAAGATTACATTAAGAAATGATGCTGTAGAATAGTTAATGGCATGGGCAATTACTCTCAGTGCAATGTTAAAATTTAAAAATACAAATCGGTACTGCTAAGAGAGCAGAACTTAAATGTACTCACCACACGAAAGAAATGGTAGCTACGTGATGTGACGAGAGTGTTGGCTAGCTCTGGTAGTCATCATTTGCAATGTTATGTGCCAATTATGTCTCAGTAAAGATGGGGGAAATTACAAATCTCGATATGCCATCGTGGAATATATTTTTCTTTCTTAATTCCACTTTTAATTTGTACTATTGGGTTATATTTTATGTGCTCTTAGAAACCATGTTAAATCCTTTCTGGAATAAAATGGAGAATTAATAAATAAACCTTATGTAAAAATAAAGTTTATAATAGATCCCCCACTCCAATATTTATATGTGCATGTAGAGAGAAAGAGTGAGAAGAAGAGCGAGATACACAGCAATCATAGACCTTGCGGCTATCTCTAGCTAAGGGTTGCTGGTCATTCTTATTTTATTTATATAATGTTTTACATTTGTCTTTATTTTCTACACCGAGTAGGTATTGCTTCTTAAATCAGAAAAACAGTAAATTTCTTAAAGGAAATGAATTTTTGCACTAGCCCTGCCATCTGCTCCATTCCTACTGCATGTCTCACAGGTGAGCCAGACAAACCCCCTTAAATCAAATCAGAGACATCCTGGGAAGTGCAACTGGTTGAAAAAAAGTACTCCTCTCTCCCATAATGTTCAATGTCAGCATTAGAGTAAGTCCCTAATGAACCAGCCCAGTCCCACAGGGGAGGTAACACATAAAGCTGTTACGCATTGTTCGTATAATTGTAAATGGGCTTATCCCTTTCATGTGATGGTCCTGAGCTGGGCCGGGAGTCAGGACCCTGCACATACATCTCACCCTGTCATTTACTAAGAAGTGATTTGGAGCCAGTGACTTCTCAATTTCCTCATCTGAAAAGTGGAGATATAATAATTACACCTCTCAAAATTGCTAAGGAATTAAATGTGATAGTTAGGCTGCACCGCTTAAAATTGCTGGTTTTACGGGTCAAAAATGAGCAAATACCGGCAATTTCTTATGGTTCAACCCATGCAGGGAAAGAGTTTAGCACGGTTCTGGTGCATGACCGAGCCCCCTTCATCCTCAGAACGATTTTACCCCCACTTCACAGATCAGGTTGCAAGGGTGGAAAGTGGGAGCTGCGGGGAGGTAGGGAGGGCCTTTGAGGGAAGCCGGGAGAAATCAGGTGAGAAGTCTCAGAATGGTCAGGAAGGACTTAGAAACAGCATTGCCGAAGACTGGTCCCAGTCTCCCTCTTGTCATTTTAAAGCCACCTCCAAACCCCACGCACACATATCCTGGACCCTCCTAACTTCATTGAAGTTACTTCCACATGGCAGAACTCTCCCCATGATCTGAGCCCTGTGGGTTCTACCTCTTGACCCCAGATGGCTAACATCAGGACAGGAATCTTAAACCTTGCCTCCATCGTCTGCCCTGGGCACAGGGTTTGCTGGCGGGTGCCGAGGTGGCAGCGTCTACTTCCTCCCACCCTAGGGATGTGCAGAGGCTGTAATTTAAGCAGCCTGGTTGTGGTGCTCCCCTTGCTCCTAATTAACTCAGCTGCTGTAAGTTCCATTGCACTGGATACGGAGAGACCCAAGTCCAAGAAGTGGGGAGCCATTGGGGCAGTGTTTGGGGACAGGAAAGGAGAAAGCCACCGATAGCCTGTTAAGGCCTTTTGTGGAGGATAATACAAAGTTGGGTATTTTTTCTAGATATCAGATCCCAAATCAATTTTCATCTCAAACAAAAAGTCTACCTGTTCCAGTTGGAGCTACCAATGCCCCCGCCCTTTGATGAGGACTTTGGGTTTTCTCGGTGCATCTTTCAGACTCAGAGCTGATGGGTTGGGGGCTACGTGGGAAAGGAGATGGGGAGGGCAAGAGGAGTGAGGGCGTCAGAGGCTCTTTCATCCTTGAATCAGTTACTCCAAAAATAACAGCTACAATTCATGTTAGAGAGATCTACATAGCTTGTTTCATTTAATGCTCCAAAAAGCCCTGTATGTAAAAATTTTAAGTGAACACATGGGCTCAGAGAAGCTGAGAGTCATGCCCAAGTTCACATGGGAAAAAAAAAGAGCCAAGACCCAAACTCACATCCACTGTCTCAAAATTCCATTCCCTTTCCAAATTGCCACAAACCAGACATCCAATAATTATTCTAGAATGGAGATTCCCAAACTAGGGGGTCAGAAACCAAATTATGGCTAAGAATCTGCCTTTCAGATGGGAAGTATATCAAGCATGTACCCCAAACCTGAACAAAAATATGACTGACTCACCTAATCATCCATTCATTCATCAATCCAACTGCTATGTCCCACTATTTTTCAAACACCTGTAGCTGATTAAGATACAACTCATTGTATTGTTGCTGTCTTCTGTCGCTTTGTTGCTATGGTAACAAGCAAACCCCAAATTTCAGTGGCTTACAACAGCCAACATTTATTTCTTGCTCAGATTACGTATAGGCTGCAGGTTGATGGAGGCTGGGTTCTGCTCTATTCTGTGCATCTCCTCATTCTGGGACTGACTGTGACATGCTGCAGAAGACCCAGCCAAGCCGTGCAATTGCATCTGAAGCTGCTGCCCTATCGTGGCCCAATTGTGGAGTGTGAATGTTCACGTCACCTACAAGAAGAGCAGGGATATATAAGCCTCTTAGGAAAGGAAACGGATAATTATAAATAATAATGCAAGCTACTATCTTGTAGATTTTCTCAATCAGCAAATACTAAAGGTAGAACTACAAGCGGGAAAGCATCGGAGTCCAAAAAAATTGATTGGCTCCTGCAGGAGGGGATAACCTGAGGTCTCCCTGGTTCATGTAACAGATTACTGATGGAGCTTGTCCTCTGCCCAAGCTCCATCAGTAATCTGTTACATGAACCAGGGAGGAAGGTGGGGTCTTCCATATGAATTCAATATTTAAAATTGATTTCAAGGTTCCACGGTCAAACAAGCTGTCCTATTTGCATCTGCCCCGAGGAGCCTCTGAAGAAGCTTCAGGTCCATGAGAAATGCCATTCACCAGCCTCTCTTAAAGGATGGTGCAAAATGGCTTCTACTGGTCAAATCCAGGGCAAGAGTTTTACAGAACTAGACAGAAGCTTGGAAATTCAATCATTCAAGAAATGCTTTCGCTGACTGTGTGCAATGCGAGACATAAAGATGAGTAAGAAACAGGACTCATTCTCAAAGAGCTTGCTGTTGAGTGGAGTCAGCCTTCCAGCCTCATCTGATGAGCAACACCAAGGGTCCCAGGAGTTGGCCAGAGTTGTACACACCAAGCCATTGACCCCAAAGGGACTAGAAACCAATAGTCTCCCAATTCCTTTCCCCTACCCATATGCTTCTTTGATTAATGTACTTTGCATTCAGATTCCTTCACTTTGTTTTGCATTAACTTTTCCTTCTCTAACACAAGGCAATGTGGGGCCCACGGCTGGATAACAAAAGAGATGTTGGAGGGAGAAACAATGTGTACCCAGAAAGCAGGTGTCAGCTGTCCATAACCCAGAGGCATCAAACAAGGAAAGAGAATCCAGGATTTTTTTTAACTATGTAAATGATGAAAGCCGCCTTGTGCTGCATCCTTTCCATCAGAACTCTTGGAGCATTTGCGGCTTTGATTAATGAGGCTATATCCAAGAATGATATTCATGTTACCCAATAAAGACACCATGGGGTGTTCTGGGCTCAATTTTGGCAACTTGCTCAATATTCAAGCTGAGCTTTTTTTTTTCCTTCTGTCTTATCGACCAGGTACAAAAGGATGTTGTTCAAATGAGAAAATCTCTTCCTTCGTGTACTGTTCTAAACTCAGTGGGTTCTCTTTGCAGCCAGGTGAGAAAAGTTGCAATTTCAATGCGGAGAGCCCTTCTGAATGCCTGCGGCCTGGGAGGTATAATGAACCAGCTTCAGTCTTGGATCTGTTCCCAGACCCACAACGCGAGAACGCCGTGATGTCTAAACAGAAGTCCCTGGCTTTCTTTCAGTCCCCAGTCTTATTAGGTTTGACGCTTCTTTATTATGTTTTGTTCTGCATCTCTAAATCCCCCTTCTGAAGCATAATGCTGCAAACATGGGGTCTGCACGCCCAAGAGCATTGTCCTTCGGTCGCTATGGTAACCCAAGCACATCCACCAAGCACTTTCCTCCGAATGAAATCTCAGGCTCGGGCTCTGAGCTTGCACCTTGCACACACCCACCCCCCATCAGTGAATATCCCCTCGGGGGTTTCTGTTTATGAGCAAGAGTTGGCAAGAGCCAAAGGGGCCAGCGCAACTGTGTTTTATCGACTTTATTAAAATACCTGGGACACACATTCAATTTCTATTTATTGTTGTTTCACCTGTGCCGAGAGGGGAACTGCCGGCACTTGACAAATGAGCTGAAAGGCTGTCGAGTTTCACTCTGGTGTTGGTGGGTAAGAGATGCCGAAATGTGGTTTCATAATAGCATAATAAGACTTTGTACTTTTACAGCGCCTTTCATCAGTGAATCTCAAAGGCTCCCTCATTAGCCCAGCAGCCCCTGGGAAGGAGGTAGGTGGTGAGTGGTTTCACCCACATGGCAAACCCAAAGCAAGGGGATGCCTCAAGCTTGTTGCCTAGACATAAACAAGATCCTCAAGCAGGCCATCGAGACCCTGACTGATGGAGCTGCTCTAATCATGTAATCATCCAGCAATCCTGCCCACCATTTGCATGTTTAATTCCACTCATTAAACCTAAGGCTTCTGTTTAGGGAGACTTGTCACCACACATCTCAGCTTTCTGAATGCCTGTGGCTGGCCCTTTTATGCAGTAACCAGGCGTCCCGATAGAAGGTTAAGAAAAATATTTGCTTGGTCCCTCTGTAAAACAGCACATGACCAACCTAAGCAGAAAAGCACGGGAAATGTCTACAGCTATAGAAAGAAAACGCAATAAGTTCTGAACGTCCCCTTTTGACCGTAATCAAGAAAAATCCCTAAGTTGTCTAAAAATTTCCTCCCCACCTCAAACTACATTTCCATCAGTGTTAAAAGTGGGTGGGGCCTTGACTTGTATCTACATTCAACACCTCCACTTTCAGTTGAGGAAATTGAGCCCCAGAGAGGTTTTTCTATTAACTCCAAGCCCCACAGCTAGTCAGTGACAGAGGAGACACCAGAGCCCAAAGCCCAAATGACTCATCAAAAAGGTTCACCTTTTCTGTCTATGTTAAGCAAATGATGCTACAAGAAACTCATGTGGAAAGATTTGTACAGCATGTGTTGCTCTTGACTGTTAGCAACGTACACTCCGTACTAATAAAGATTTTGTCTATTTCTTTCCCAGCTGTATTCCAAGAGAAGAGAGCCTAGTATATAATGAACTCTCCATAAATTTTTGTTGATGATTGAACACCTGCACCAGTCGCACTCAGTATGTTTCAGGGAAAAGACCAATAGGCAAGGAATCAGAAAATCCATTTGAGCCTCAGTCTCTTCTGTGAGATGAGGACATCTGTTTCCTGCTTGATTCGTGGGGTTCTTGACCTTGCCATGCCTTTTACCTAGACGTACTTCCCCCATTGAGGAGTCAGTTCAAATGTCACCTCCCCAGAGAGGCCTTCCTTGACTTACATGTTTATTGTTCACCTCCTTCATCCCAGTCATTCCTTTTTATTTTATTTCTCCTTGTTTTATTTTCGTTATGGCAGCTACAAATAGTTAAAGTGACCTTTTTCATTTTACTACTGTCTCCCCCGCTATGATGTAAGCTCCATGAGGTCAACGATTTTTGTCCATCTTGTTTACTACGCTATTCCCAGGAACTGGACCAGTGCCTGACACACAGGAGATGCTCAATTAATATTTGTTAAAGTAATAAATATAAGAACAAAAAAATAATGAAAGAGAAAGTGCTAAATATAAAACAAAAGTATTTGTTTCAAAACTAGAAATGTTTAGTATTATCGTATTAGTCATATTTATCAACATTAGTGGCAAATTGGAGCTTCATACACCCTCTTTAGACTTGAACAAATTTCCAGAGTAGATATGTATATACAAAACACATCCATACAACATATCATTATCTTCCTGGTTCCAAGTGATCCCACAGTTGGTGTTCTCAGTGTTTGTCTCGGCCTCTGGGGCTTTATTAATGTAATTACAGACACCAGTCACCAGTTGAGTGTATAATTGGGTGGATGGGATTATCTATATAGAACTAATCACTGAAAGGTAGGGTAGAGTCAGAGTAGCCCACGAAATCAACTGGTCCAACTGGTCCATTCACAGATGTGGTAACTGAGGCCCTGGCCAGTTAGGGACCTGCCCTAAGCCACGACATGGCTAATCTAGGGAGACAGCAGAGGATTTCAAAGGAACAAGTCCATCCCTTTTATATAAATGGAAGTTAAGTTCAAAGAATGTAAGTTAAACTGACTTCAGTTAAACGCATGGTCAAAGAGATCTCCTCCCCCTTCGAACTACAAGAATCAGTACCTAAAGGAAACCCACCCTCAAAATGGACACGTCGCACAGTATTATCCAAAAGGAGCACAGGTACAGAAGCAAACATTTCCCGTGCACACATTTAGCATCCTTCCCACACTTTTATAGGAAGAACTACCCTGCAATAGTCCCTTACCAATGTTCTCTTTTGTTGTAAATAAACAAAAGAATCTCTTGGACTTGTGGGGGAAAGTCAATACATGACTCATCTGTCTACTGTTAAAAACATCCTCTGTAATTTCAAAAATGTCCCCTTTCTCAGCCACGCCACCCCCAGGCAAGGCCCATTCCCCAGAGGGCTTCGATCTGCACTGGCTTTTCTCTTCGTGCCCTGGGTGTATGAGCTCTCAGGCGACCTGCTCACGTCGGTCCCCGGCCACTGGTCCCTCCAGCCTCTCTGTTGGAGAAGAGCGACTCCATGCCCACTGCAGCACTTCCGGTTGCCAGCTGAGCCGCTGAGAAGCAGCGCGGTGCTTCTGCCATCTCCGAGACGCAGGGCAACAAGACCTTTCCCTGACCTCACGTCAAGAGTCAGTGTGTTACTTGACTGCTGTCTATACCCCACCTCTCTCAGCTGAGGGTCAATCTGACAGTTTTCGCAAACATAGATGCCGCATTTCTAAACGTTCTCGACAAGTGCAATTCACCTGTGCCTGCCAGGGCAGCAGAGTTTGATAGCTCCGAGATGTGTGTTACTATCAAGTGGCTTTACCACATGGGAATACGCTTGACTGGCGGGGCTCCTCACTTTACTGTTGAACAGATACCTTGGGATCCCGTTCTTGGACATGTTCTGTCGTGTTCTCATTACTTGGCATTTTTGAAAACACAACATTAGCCCTACAAGACTGATTAATTCCTCTGTGGTGATCCAAGCACTCACAAAGCCTGCAAATGGTAGCTGTCACTAGTGACTAAGGAGGTGTGGGCTAAACAGAGAGCTCTCCCTGGTTCGGGTAACAACTCTTGATCGTCCCTGTGGCTCATAAGTCTGTCTCCTGCTGCTACACCCTCGAGGTGTAGCTGCTAAGTCCCTCGAGAATGGGACCACATCTTATTTGTCTCTGTGTTTCCTGTACCCACAGCAGTGCCTGCTACATAGCAGGTGTCTCTTTGTGGAATGAAATGTCTAGTTTCACTTTTTTCCTTTTATTGTGGTAAAACACAAAAACGTAAAATTGATCATCTTAACCATTTTAAAGTGTACAATTTGATGGCATTAAGTACATGCACAGTGTTGTGCAGAATCATAGTTTTTAATTTAAAAAAATCTCCATAGTAAAATCACTCTAAATAGATTAACAACTTTTTCTAAGAAATAAATAAACAAAAAGATAAAATATGGAGCCTGATTTACAGGAAATCTAGACAATAAAGTATGAATATTGTTTTCCACTAAACACAACTGTTATCGCCTCCTAGCTCCCCTGTAATCATGTCTCAGCGCTAAGAACATATTCATTAAGTAGATGTATTAAGCACTCTTCTTGACACTGGAAATAAATAGATGAAAAGACATATCGTTGTCTGTGAGGTGCTTAAAGCCAGAGAAGAGGTGGATGCTGACTTCTAATTCCCTGCACTATCAGGCGAACTTCCCAAGGGCAGGGGTATTTGTCATTTTTTTCCCCCTATTGCTTCCTCAGTACTTCAAACAGTGCCTAGCACATGGTAGGCATTTAAAAAATATTTGTTGAATGACTAAATCATGAAAATCTTGCCAGGGAAGTTGGGGGAGGGGGGCTTTATAGAAGAGAGTAGATTGAGCTTAGTCTTAAAGAAATTATTCCTGGAAGAAGTACAAACATCCCAGCTGGATCGGAGGGTCCTCTCGGAATGCTTGGGGACCAAGCAGGTGGTGTGATTGGATGCTGGGAGAGAAGGACATGAAAGTACAGGCCAGATCATGAAGGAACTTGTATGCCATGTTGAGGAATCTAGGGTTTTAATTGTTATCTTGTCAGTGAAGAATTTTGAGCAAATTGTTTGTGTTTTGGAAAGGCCAGTGAAGTATAGATCAGATAAGTAGCACTTATCAAAGTTCCCCAGTCCCCACCACCCCATGGGGATCAGAAGCCTTTAATCATGTGATATCTGCCACAAATATTTTCTGTTCTCATCCAGTCTGCTAGATGAGACTCTCCTGATGCTTACACACTGGCCTTCCCACTCAAGTCCCTCCTCCCTGATCTGTGCTCCTCTCAAGGCAAAGAGCAACACTGGGGAATTCACCTGATGAATTCACGTGGGGCCTTTTCCCTGTGGCAGAGACAATAGTATGTGTTCACCATATCATTTCTTCTTGGGCACACAGGAAGACTACATGTCACAGGCCCCCTTGTAGTTAAGCCACCTCATGCACAGTGAAGTTGGAGAAGGAGGGCCACCTCACGGGAGTTCTGCCCAGTAGAATATGGACAGAAGTGATAGAAGACACTTCCAGGCCTGGCCCTTAAAAACGCCCCACGTGATCCTCCAGCTCTCTTTCCCTTCCGTGACTCTCTGTGTAGAATGGCAGATTATGACTTTGTTAAGTTAGCGTGTGTTAAGTGAAACACGGGGTGCTGGAGGGTGGGCACAGGACCAGCAACAAATCGCAAGAGAAATTGAAATGGATAAGTTTATTACTCACAGGCCCCAGAGGAGGTACACAGCACACCCCAAGGGGCCATTCGGAAAGCTCAAGGCAGAAGGCAGAGAAAGAGAGTGGTAGGAAGTGTGGGACATGCCTTTATTAGGGTCTGTGGATAGAATGCTTTGGGGTTCCCAAGCTAGGGCCAGACTGGTCAATTCGAACTAAAAGAGTGGGGCTTTGGGAAGCATAGGGCACACAGGTGCCAGGAAGCAGGGGAGAAAGTCGATCACAAGAGCTGTTGAAGAAGTCATATCAGAAACTTACATTTGCTTGTGACTCTGCAGGATGCAATCTAAGGCATGTTCTTGCATGAGGGGGCTAGTGTCCGTTTAAGGCCCTTGCAGGCTGATTGGCTAAGCAAAACAGATGCTGAGGTAAGAATTCCATGGAGTAGCTTAGGCGAACTCTCAACATCGCAGGAACACCAGATAGAAGTAGCATTTATCCCTGAGCTCCTGAGGGGAGGAGCCTACCAAGGAAAGCCACTCGAATCACACCAGACTCTAGCATGAACGAGAAATAAATAGTTGCTTAAAGCCCCTTAGATCTGGAGGTTTGTTATTACAGTGGAGCCTAGCCTAGCCTGAATATACCAGATGTATTTGGGCTCTGCTGAGAATTTCTGCATGGCCTCGCAGTATGTTCCTTTTCCTCTCTTCTCTTCATAACTTGAAAAAAAAATACTTTAACGCAATTTTAGGACTTGAAATCATCTGCTTAAGTTTCAAGGAACAAATATACTTAGCTGAGTAATGTTCTTACAGTTTGCACTGAACTCACGAAGCCCAGCTGGTATAACAGACTTGATGGCATCTCTCAAGGCCCCCTGTCCACTTTAAGACATCGGCTTGAGCAGTAGGGTTCAGCTGCCCACCCCCTCCACTTAGCAGATCTAGAGAAACTACCAATTACTACTCAACCGCCTTGAGTGCAGCAGCCCACGGGGTCAGAGGGTGACATCCTGGAGGGCCATTCGCAATGATTATGTAATTAATATAATCATGATGTGTAATTGCATGTAATGGTTTTCATCGACGAAGACCTTTTCGTCCTAGGCTGTTCTTTCAAGCAAGAGGGCTTCTCATTCTACCTGCATGATATTCAGGAGCATCCATCAGCAACATCGTTGGCAGTTTTATTGTACATCTTTAAGTCCTTTCCTTAAAACCCACCGGGTTTTGTGGCCTTACATCACCTTCGCAGATTTAAAGGCATCTGTTTACACGAATGCTTGATCATAGCCATTGACTCCTCCCAAAGTCAACACTTAGATTTATTGAATGAGAAGGACATAACTGACTGAAACTTCACCCAGTTCAATATTTGCTTAAAGACAATAAATCTCAACACCGACCAAAACTAAAAGTCAATGGATATGTATTGTTACATACTTTCTTTTAGCAAGAGTAATCAATTGGGTATGGATTTTGAAATAATTTCATTTTGATTAGAGTGCAGGACTAGCTTGACAGGGCAGGCTGAAAATAAAGGGTGGGAAGTATGATAGGAACAGTTGCTCCTTGTAATCCCATAGTTAAATGTGGTGCTGTGCACAGCACTTAAAAAAGAAAAAAGTCCCTGTCATCTATCAAGCATCCAGAAGGGCTGCTTTATGTGAGATGATGTCATCATAATGGCAGAGTGTGTTAAGCCCTCTGCGAATCCCCACCGGGTATTTGTCCTGCATGAGAATCAATTACAGAAAAGATAAAGGGTGCATTAGAAGTGTCTTTTGGCATATATTTCACTTCTGATATATGTTATTCTGCTGAGCAACAAACGATTTAGATAAACCTCAAGGTCATGTTTGGACCAAGGAGATGTTTTTCATTAGCCAGAGAATGACCATGCTGATAACAGATACAGCAGCTTGTGGAAAATTATAAAACACTCCTCTCCTTGGGGGGTGGCTCGATCAGCCTACCTGGACTGCTTGGATCAGGCTGAATGCACTGGATGCTCGTAGAAAGCCATATCAGCATCCAGACAGAAAGAGAGTGAAATCTTTGACATGACCTCCCGACTATGGCCCCTCCGAGTCCACTGGGCAATTATTGCTGTGAACTGTACTTACACTTCAGGAAGGACCCTGGAGAGTATATCTCCGGCTCAACTTTTGTCAGTCACAAATCTAAAAACCAGCTGAATGTTTATTTTTCCCCCTCTTCAGAGCCTATGGTCTGCCTTAGGAGTTGATTTCCTGTTTTGGTCAAGCCTCTTGTCTTTCCCGACACTTCACAATTTCACATATAAGAAGGGAATGCGTGCTCATGCCTCCTTTGGTCACTTCAGTGTCCACTTCCTTGTCAGTGGGTCCACAGACACATTGCACTGGGACTTTTGTGCTGCCTGTCACCACCCCCGTGGCACTACCACAGCCCAGCCTGAGTGTGCAGCAGCAATGCCATCATTGAAACCAGTGTCTGCAATAGGCTCTAACTTAGAGCCCTGTCTCCCCAGGACCTTCTTGCAGCCTCAGAGTCCTATGAACTTCGTGTCCTTATTCTACTGTTTTTAGGGCACCCATTTGCTTTCCTTGTAAAAGGTTTTGCTCCATATTTTCATAAAGAAAAATGCAAGTCTTTCCTCAGAATCTTACACTAGGAAGCTTCCCCCACTTACCCCAATGTGAGGTGTCTGCTCTGTCCTCCTACCTCGTAATCACCTGGTTATTTGTCATCTCTGTACCCTTAAAGCTCTAGGTGACCATTTCCATCTTTTTCCATCTTAATCCCAATTATAAGCATGCCTCCTGGCACGTAGTATACACTCAACAGGATTTTAGGAATAAATGAAAAAGCCTTAAGACCTAAAACGTCTATGCCCTTTCTATCAGGGTCTACTCTAGTTGGATTAAGAACTGTGGAGATTAGCTTTCTTTATCTCCATTTCTCAGAGTATGAACAACAGAGACTCAGCAAAAAGTAAGGACCACTTTAGGGGCCCAGCATCTAGGGCTGTCTGCTGTCTCTGGGGTATGCGAAGTACGGATGTAGACTAAACAAAAAGAAGGGAACAGGCCATACGGGTCACTGGTTCCAGGCCCACGAACACTGCTCTCTTGCTTGCGAATTTTTTCCTTGTTTTCCATGGAGAATGTGGACCTGACCAAGAAGAACAGCGAGGTCAGCAAGAAGAGGGAGACCATTCTAAATCGCAGGTATATTGGTATGTCTAACCTGGCCCTCCATCCTCACAGAGCTTCGCTGGAGGTCCCCTCTCCTCACACATTACTCTGTCACAGTGCTTCCCACACTGCATTAGAGCACCTGGTCATTTCTCTGCTCCTTGCTTTTACCCACGTGTAACCAGCGGATGTCCTAAAGCTAAGGTTATTTTTTAACAGCTTTACCGAGTTCTAATGGACATGTAATAGTGCATATATTTAAAGCGTACAATTATATATATGTACACATATGCACAAAATCATCACCACAATCAAGATAACAAACATATTTATCGTCATCACCTCCCAAAGTTTTCCTGTGCTCTTGTGTTAGCTCTCCCTCCTCCCAGCTTCCCCACTGCTCAGGCATCCACTGATCTGCCTGTTACTATAGATTAGTTTGCATTTTCTCGAGTTTTATAGAGAGAGAATGATACTGTATGTACTTGTGTTGACCGATATCTTTCACTCAGCATAATTATTTTGAGCTTCCTCCATGCCGCTGCACATGTCAATAGTTTATTTAAGGTTAAGGCTTTTGTAAAACTATCCTGAAAGTTTAAGGGCATCGTAAAAATAGAAGATTGGATTCTTGGGATGTATTATAACTTAAACTGTCTAGATCTCTTCTAGAATTAGAAATCCTGATATCAGAAAAAAAAAAACTGGCAATAAGGAAAGACTCAGAACAAGAAAGAGGCGAATAAATGGAGATAACAGCGAAGAGAACAGAGAGGAGGAGCTGGAAAGATCTCTTGAATTTCCTCTGTCTATAACTCTCTCCCTTACAGAGCTTTCCCTGGGATCCACTGTCACCAATTCATCCTAATATTTCACTGAAAGTATTTTCACTTCCTCTTCTTCCAAATATCCCACCTCCATCATAAATAAAGCCTTTTGTTTTTATCACCCACTTTCAGCTGAGCAAGAGAAAGAGTGAAATTATCTCTCACTCAAATATCTCACCGGAAAACCCACTGATTCTGTGTTTAGAATTTTGAATCCACTGTGACTCGAGACAAATGTTTCCTTTTCAAATTTTCATGTAAGGATGCTGGATCCTGGCTTTATCCGCTTGCCCTACCTCCTCTCAGAGACTTCCACCCAACTAGGGAACGTTACCTATTGGTTATAAAGCAAGCTGATTTCAATATGCTATTCAGGTAGCCAAGGACTGATGTCTTTTCAAGCAGGAGACTTCTTTTGAGTCTTATTCTCTATATAATGAAAAGCCTACAAAGGTATACTTCACTTTGTTAGAACAACTTAGCCCTAGATGCAAGCACACGTCAACTTGTAGGCTGCTGCTTTTTTCCAGCCTCAATCCTAGAATAGCTTGCTCTCATGCCCTAGCCGCCTTCCCAAAACCCTTAAATGTGTAAATTTCTCCCTCCTTGACTTCTCTTGCAGGCACCTAAATCCCTGAAGACTGACTGTGGTGAGAATTCCAACTTTCAACAAGCTGTGTGAGAGGCATTGGGTTTGTTATTTGCTTTGTAAAAAGTCCATTTGTCCTGAGTATTTGTTCCAGACCTGCTAGCATAACTTACCTATTTAATGGGCATACGTTAATGCATTACATAGCACGGATTCCAAAGCTATGGTTGAAGCAGGGCAAAATGATTCCCTTGTAGATAAAGAAGGCGCCACTCCAATTACTGTAAAACCTGGCCACAAACTGCCAGGCCCACAGCAATACCTCATCCAGACTGGTGGTGAGTGTCTGGCCATTCCTTCACCCAACACTTCACAAGCGGAGGACTCTTTCCCTTCCCACTCCCCTAAGCAACCTGTGCCAAGAATTTGCTCATGCTAGAGCAAGAGTTTTAATTACCTGTGACTTAATTGGTCAGACTGTAGCTGTGTACAGTTGCAAATATTTTTGAGGAACTTTCAAAGACTCTCCTCTATCGGGTCCTAACCTGTCTTACCTGTTTTATCTCCTGTGACCCTCAAGCCCTCCTTCCAGACCACGAAAACATACTGGGATTTTCTTCGCTTTGCTCCTCTTTTCACACAGCCTCCTTTACCTGGATTGTCCCCTTGTCTCTATCTTACCTTCTTTCTTTGTCTCCCGAAATCCTGTCCATCTTCAAAGTTCAGACCTGAATGCCCTCTCGTTCTTAATGCTTCCATAAATCCCCCTGTCAAAAGTGAGTTATGTCCCTTTCGTCATAAAGCACTTAGTTCATGCCATAGATATGGAAGTTGTCAGATGCTGCCTTGATTGTAGCTGGAGCAACTTAGATAGCCATCATTGAATAACTGACATTTTAGAGGACTTCTGGGCAGGCTCTGCACACATGGATTAGTGTGCTTAATCCTCAAAGAACTGTCTCAGTCTCAAAGCAGTTATTGAACTTGACTAAGATCACAGAGCTAATAAGTCATAGATTTGAACCTGAGGCAGTCTGACCCTTGCACATAACCAAGGTACTAGACTGTAAGCTCTTAAGAACATTTCTCTACAATCCTTACAATGTGCCTTCCCTATTAGTACATACACCACACACACACACACACACACACACACACGCGCGCGCACGCACGCACACACACAATCTGTCTATCCTTTATATTTATTATCTATTAATATTTGTATGAATATTTATTTATATGTATATCTAGATAGATACAGATAAATCTCACATGAATAAAATCAATGAATAGAAGGCATATTAGTTTCCTGTACCACAAGCTCGGTGGCTTAAAACAACAGAAATTTATTCTCTCACAGTTCTGGAGGCCAGAAGTTTGAAATCATTATCACTGAGCCAAAGCCAAGGCGTCGGCAGGGCCACGTTCCCTCCAAAGGCTCTGGGGGAGAATCCATTCTCTGCTTCCTCCAGCTTCTGGCGGCTACTGGAATCTCTTGGTCTGTGACCACGTCACTCCAAGCTCTGCCTCCATGGTCACACTCACTGCCTTCCCCTCCTCTGTTTGCCGCTCTCATATAAGGACACTTGTGATTGCATTTAGGGCCCACCCACATAATCCAGGATAATGTCGTCATCTCAAGGTCCTTCAACTTAACCACATCTGCAAAGACCCTTTTCCCAAATAAGGGAGCATTGATGGGTTCTGGGGATTAGAAGCAGCTACCTCTGGGAGCCACCCTTCAGCCGACACTCAACCTTGGTTCTCATTTCTGAGTCACAGGTGTCCCTTAGCAACTGATCTTACAAATTAACATGTTCTAAATAGTGAAATTAGACTTTGTAGGAACCACTTCCTCCATCCCTAGGGAAAGGACTAAAAAAGCACTAAAAAAAAAAAAAAAATTTCACAGATGACTTTCTTTAGGACAAGCTGGGGTCAAGCATGAAAATTATATTCTTCAACAGGAAAAAGAAACAGAGCTCATTTTCCTCAACAAACATATTGCAGGTCACATTTTTATGGCTGAAATCAACAAAATGCTCTCCACAAGCTACAATCTTGTGCGACACAAATTGTTTCAGAAACACTCCCGCCGCCAAGATGAAAAGTGGATGTGGCTCGTTCTTCTCACCCTGTTGTCTTGAAAATTCTTTCCCACGTATCTGGAGGTTGCCTGTGCTAACAGCAGGAATAGTATATCATCCTCCGGTGACTAGCCAGCAAGCCCTCGGTTCGGGGCCCAGGGAATCTCAGAGCACAGAGCGTGAAACACTTCAAGGTTCTGCGGTAGAAACCCCAGACAGCTGTTGTCTGAGGGAGTTGCCTAAGCGTATTAACAGGGCCAATAGGAAACCGCGCACTTCAGGGAAGCCATAGGATCCTGACAACTTCGGTGCTTGGGTCTTTGTTAACAAATCCTCTGTTTGGGGAACAACTTCGCTAGAAGATGTTCACACATGGAGAATGCCCAGTAGGCCTTTGGTCAATATGATTTTATGGTTTGTTTAAAAATGGTTAAACAGCTATTAAGCTCTCCCCTCCCGGGTCTGCATCCTTGCCTTCGTGGAAGTCATGCATGCATTCGCTCCCTCCCTCTAAAACTCTCAGACACATAAACACACACACTATGTAGTTTGATTGCTCCATTACGGAGAGGAAACCACAATTTTTCCACCTCTGTTGAACGTTAAGAATTCAGTCACAACCATGAACATGAGCTCACCGGCCTCCAGTGACAAGCTGGGGCCTTTTGAGCCACAGTAGCTCTCTGAGCACTGAGACGCAGCCAAGGTTGTATGTGTTGGGGGCAGGCATGGAGGTGAGGGCATCCTTTCTGATACATACCCTGTTTCAAAACGGCTGGATAAAATTGATAGAATTAGAAAGCTTCCTTTTCTTGGTGGTAGTTCAACCTTCTCTGTTTTATTTCTGCTGGGTTGGCACTAACACGCCAGGCAGGTCATTAACCACATTTATTACTCACAGTCCAGGAAGTCTGAGTAAATGCAGCCAGAAGAGGCGCCCCAAGCCCACAGCGCTGGCTCCCACAGGACCCTCTGGGTCAGGCAGGAAGTCCCCTCCAGGAGCAGATTGCAATGTTTGCCAGCTGGATGGCCATTTTGATCAGGAGCCAACCCCAGCTTCTCTTCCAATGTCACTCTTGGGGGAGGCTCAGCAGCCGTGAAACCTCTCCTGGGACACTGTCATCCAACTGTTACACTGAACATGGATTTTCCTGACAAGCCCAAAGCAGCCCAGGGTATTTTCCCCAAATCCTTTAGCTATGCATCCCAAGAAGGTTTCGGTTAGGATAGAGCTACATTTTATACCATCCAGAATGTTGGCAGTTTTCTTCTCTAACATGTGATTTAGAATAACAGTATGTAAGAACCTGGAGTAAATACAATAACAAAATTCAATTTTAGCCTGAGCAAGAAAGCAAGCAGAGGTTTACATAGTCCACTCTATTGCAACTGTCAAATTTAGAGATGCCAGATTTTTAGCTTTTGGTTCGTAGAACAAATATTTATTAGCTGAACAGATCACAAGAACAAAAGTGATGTTCTCAGCAGTTTAAAAATATGATCTGAAGTTCAGAATTCTATTTATTAACCTTAATTTCTTCACTCACAGAAACTGGAGGAAATAGGGGGTTTCATCTTCTTCTCAGAAAACATGACACTACTTAGTTCCTTCTTGGCCACATCTTGCGGAGAGTGGAAGTTGGCAGTCCCTGCCCTGCAGGCAGTGCCCCTGCGGAGACTCGCAGAAGAGAGAAGAGAAAGGAGGGACGTGAGAGAGCGACAGAAGGAATCAGGAGAAGAGATTCGAAGTCCCAAGGAAACTGCAGTGGTCTTGGTTAGCTAATGCTTCTCACCCTGAGTTGTTGCGCATTTATACCGAGAACATACCTTCTTCAAGTCAGATAGACCTGGTTTTCTATAAGCCATCTCGTGGCATAAAGAGAATGCAAAGTAGGAAGATCTGCCCCTCCAAAAAAGAAAAAAAATACTTCATATTTCACACCACCTGATGGTCCCCCATCCCCAATTTACTTCTGTGTGCTGAGAAGGGCCTTCCCCCAGGCATTCTCTTAAAATATACACTCCTCTAGGAGAGGTTGTAAGTCAAATCCCTTGTTCATTAGCTTGCATAATATTTTCAAATTCTTCAGCAAAGGAGAAACCAAAAAGATTAAAGGCCATGAGGCGGACTAAGGGCAACAGAAATGGAGGTGAGGAGAGGAGGCCCCACTGGCCTGTGTGGAAGCCGTACCCCGATCCGAGCAGGTACCCAGGGTACAGTACAGTGAGCTAGGGCGGGAGAAAAGAAGGCAGTTTCATGGGGTGGGAGGTGGTATCCTTTCTTGCTGGCTGACTCAGCTCACAGCAGGGTACGCAGCTCGGTGATCAGTTCCCACTTTTCTCCTCAGCCGGGCTCTTTTGTAGGGTACACAGCCTGCATAGGTTGTGTACATGCAGAAACTCTGGCAAGAAGATGAAACCTCGGTTTCATAACTTCCCTTATGGACTAGCCTCGAAGAAAGAACTTTCATCAAGAGACAAAAGAGAAAGAGAACTTTGAGCCTATTGACATTCCCCATTTTTATTTTTAGCTGAATTTATGCTTCTAGAAAGTTTCCTTCATTTTTGCTCTAAGTACCCAGGTGTTTTCAGCCACTATTGGCCAAGACAACGGGGTATGCACTCACTGTCACTATCTCGAAATATTCTCTACCCCTTTTCTCTCTGTACCCAAAACCTCCCATTTCCCGCATCCCTATTTCCCAATGTTTTTCCTTCTTCCTCGGACATAAATAAGGAAGAAGATGGTGGGATGGGTTGGCAGCATTTGAATTGATGGATTACCATTCAACAAATAACTCATCGAGTGGGGAGATGGGTGGGAAAACAAGAAACGAAAAAACAGGCGAGGCTCTCATGACGAAAGTGAACAGTATATTTGTAAAACAAACAAAACAAACAAACAAACACACTCGTGTGCCTAGACCGTTCTAATCTGTCTAATTGTCAAGATTCTGGCAATCTCAGAGAGTCTAGCCTCGTGGATAAATCTTTACACTTACTTTCAAGAAGCGAGGGCAGAATCAAATATGTCTACTTCACTAGCCCAGGGACACATAGGTAAAAAGTGGAGGAGCTGGATTCGAACCCAGGAAGCCTGACTCCGGAGACCCTGGGTTCATGACCTCTGTGTCCATACAGCCTCCCAGTGAAGCTGGGGTGTTCTGGAACTCCTCCTTCCTGTCTTCCAAGTGGAGACCACGCCAGGGAGCAACCAGGCAGGGTCAGGTCAGGGTCATAAGCCCCTGGGTACAGTAAGAGCAGCAACTGCCATTCAACCAGGACCAAATGTTACTGAACAAATACACTAACATAGGCAACCCAGGTGGCCAGAGAGGCTCTCTCAGGCCTGCCTGGCCTCATATTTCATGTCCAAAAGGATAAGCCCTCAGGCTAACGAGAATAAATGTAAGTAGCTTACTCAGCTTCCCTGCTAAACATGATAACTGCAGGCTGGGAGAAGGGACAAGAATTGTCTCTTATACATTCTCCATTGTCAGTAGGCACAACCTAGTAAGAATTTTCTGTTGATCAAAGCAATGGAAATTAAAATTCGGATCATCGTCACTATGCTTGGAAATGTTGTTTATGTGTAAAAACTATTAGAAAAATTCTTATAGGTTTAAAAAAGGTTCTCTCAACTCTCAGCTAAGTTACTAACTAAAGTGTCAGATCATTGGAATGACCAACATATTTCCTCTCCAAGTTATGGTCTCATTTTTTGTTTTCCTCTTACATGTCATTAAGTTAATATCGAAAATTTTTAGTATATTGTTTACGTAGTTGTAAAGGATATATTTTCCAGTCTATTAGATGCATACTTTGAGTATATTTTTATAATAATCTTGGAGCTGAAGATTTAGCACCAATTTGTGGGAAATGTCTCCCACGTAACATGTTTAGAGAATAAAGTTTGGAAAAGCCAAACCTTATTGTCAAACCAACTACCAAGTCAAACTTACTTAGAGTCAGAAGAAGTCTAATTTTACCTTGTTAATTCAAACACATGTGTTAGTACAAGTGCCCATGACAATTTCATTTGTTCTGGATTCTAATTCTAAAATGAATGGATGGGTAGATGGATGGATAGATGGATGAGAGTGTTGTCATGACTTTGTCACTGGATGAAATAAGCTGTTATCTCCTTTAATATTTTTTTAATTGTGGCAAATATATTACATAAAATTTACCATTTTAACCATTTTATGTGTACAGTTCAGTAGTGTTAACTGCATTCGCATTATTATGTGACAGATCTCTAGAAGTTTTTATCTTGCAGAATTGAAAATCTAAACCAATTGAACAACAGTTCCCCGTCTCCCCTACCCCCAGCCTCTGGCAACCATAATTCCACTTTCTGTTTCTATAATTTTGGCTCCTTTAGACCTCATTTATACTTCATATAAATGGAATCATATAGCATTTGTCTCTTTGTGGCTGACTTATTTTACTTAGTATAATGTCCTCAAGTTTCATCCATATCGTAGCATGTGACGAGATTTCCTTCTTTTTTTAAGGCTGAGTAATATTCCATTATATGTATATGCGACATTTTCTTTATGCATACATCCATTGATGGACATTTGGGTTGCTTCCACCTCTTGTAAATAAAGCTGCAATGCACTTGGGTGTGCAAATATTCAATATTTCTTAAGGAAGCTCTTTTTGCATTGGTGTCATGGGGTCCCCATCCCCAATAGCAATGCATTATTAAATTGTGCCTTTTAAGGGTGTCCTAGGGATATTCTTTCTCCCCAAGGAAATACACCATAGTAAAATCCAAGATCGGTGAGAGGAATCCTTTTCTTTTATAATGTGGAAAATGGGCGATTAGGAAAAGAAAGTCAAGAAAAACCTGGCAAACCACAAATAAACACTGCGCAGTCAGCACAGAGTGCATATGAAAGTTGGGTTTCAGGAAATTTGTTTTCTCATAGCCATCCATGCCCCTGTGCAGTTTCCACATACTCCCAGAGGCGTACACAACCTGGGGAAAGACAGCTTATCACTTCACACAGCCCCTGGTATCTGGCCGAAACTCCATAAATGTTAGATTTCAGTATAATCTGTTCTCTGAGAATGCACTACTACATACACACCTACATTCTCATTCCACTCCCCTACCAAATAAATAAATAAATAAATAAATAAATAAATAAATAGATAGATAGATAGATAGAGAAGACTAGCATGTGATCAGGTAACAGGTGCAATGAAAACTTAAAATAGACTGAGCTGAAGGAAAGAAATGCATTTGAACCCCCCAGCAGGGAAGGTGCTCATTCCCTGCTCCTTGCATGCCTTATTAATGATGATGACCATTTAATCACGTCCCCTGGTGGTAAAGGAAACATCTTGTTCCCATTCATTAGGTCACAATAACTTTTTTGTTCACCCAAAGTGCTTGGGATATGGTTCAGTGCATAATGTCACTGACAACACTGCTAATTGAAATCCCATCTGAAGTATTGCACCTACATAATGGAGACTGGCCAAATAATTCCATGTCTTTCATAATGTCTTCTTCCTGCTCCTGTCCTAAGCTCCTAATTTACCGCCAAGCCCATTTTCTGAAGGGTTTAGCCTACTCAGCAACTGAGTGCACAGTGACCCAAGATTAGCAGTGGAAAATAAGATGTTTGTTGAATGAATGTATACAGGCATGCATAAATGAAGGGATGAGGGAACGATGAATAAAGAACGTAAGGCCACAGAGTGTTTGATTGCCTGGTGCCAAAGAAAGTCAAACTGAGAACACTCCTTAAGTGCTTTAATCTTTCTTGTTAGCACAGCCATGACTTAGCCAACACTAATTAAGTCCTCAACAATAGCTAATGAACTATTCAATAAAACTAACCAACTTTACATCCTGACCTCAGAAAAGGTCAAATGATTCAATGACCCAACTCCACAGCCAGGTAGCTAGCTGTCCTTCCTGAGCGCTTCCCCTCACAGCGTCCTCTAGCTGTCAGGCTTGGCAATCGCTTGGATTCATTGCTCTCCAGCTGAGGGGATGCTCCTGCACACCCGTTTTCTCAACTAAATGCTTCACGACATCCCTAGTGAGTCTGATCTGCTGAGCCTTCACTGAGGGTCCGTTCACTCTTCCAGCTTCCTTCTCTCTGCTCAAAGAAACACCCAATAACCCCACACTCGAACCTCCCTACATTCTGATTCATTAATTTTGACAGTCACATCCTTAAAAATAAAGAGGCACCGAGCCGATGTCGATGAGAAATAAACATGGCAACACTGTCTATAAATTGTAGGGAACCAGAATTCTCTTAGGGAGACAGTTTTGTCTCTGCCATCTCTGCCCCTGAGTGTGAACGCACATCATTTATTACCTTTATCTTTGGATATAACCTACGTAAGCAAGTCGTTTTGCAGTCAACCAAATTTTAGCAGACTTTGAAACATTGATTGTGTCTGAAGATTGCACTAGTTTAGTTATTTTTTAGCACTTTGACCCGTCATGAAAATATTCTCTCAAATCCTAGTATTTCTCCTCCACTCACATAATAACTTCGAAATGTGTTATCACTGAGAAACTCCATTCTCTCTGCCAACAAGTCCCTGGAGGAATGTTCTAGAAGAAGAAAAGAAGTTTTTACAGTCGCTTTGGGAGAGAAAGTCACTCATCCATTGGACCTAATCAAGTTTTCCAAGACATGACCCACAGCTGACAGCCAGAGCTACACTCTTTGTATTTGTGCTTTTTCTTTTCCTTTCCTTTGAAAAGAAATGGCAAAAACCTATGCTCTTTCTTCCACAGCAAAACATAATAGGCAAAAACAAGCAACTACTATTGTGGGAGTGCTAATAGGGATTCTAGCCTGTAAATAAAAAGACTTACCGGGACCGGAGGGCTAATTAACAGGTCATCCAGATAATGCACTAACACAGGAGGAAATGTGTATTTAAAAAACAGGACTGAGCGTGTACTGCAGGCTGCTGCTGACTTTACAGCTGCTCTTATGGCCCCGTGGAAGCACATCAGCATGGGGTGGGGAATGGGGATGAGCTCAGTCCCAGCCCCAATTAATGCCTCCTTTCCTCCTCAATGAATCAAGGGATATATATTAAAATGAAGACTGTTCAGAGGCTCGTATTTGGAGACAATGATCTCCTTGATAGTCTGACGAACAGTGCAATAAGCATATCTGCCACTCAGTAGCATAGTCTAAGAAACACAGATGGTGGTCTTGCCTTCTCAGAGGAAAGGGGCCTAATGTCCACCTCCTCTGTGTCTTTATATCTCTTGCTTGGACAGTTGGCTCTTTGGCATGCATGTTGGTTCACTTGGCATCTCTTCAAACAGAAAATTCTGTGAGCTGGCAGGCTTGCCCATAGGCTGTCAATGTTCTTAATGGGGATCCAGGGACATCTAGGATGTGCCAATGCCTTCTAATTCGCAAAGAAATATTACCTGTGGTGTTGTTTTAGTGTTATGTATTTTATTAAAGCTTAAAACATCTGAGTACCCACCCCACTTTTCAATAGGGCGAGCGTGTATGTAAATAACTGACATGGACATTCTCAGCAATGGCCCTGAGCAAAATGGTGAACTCGCAAACGTGTGAGCATTAGCTTTCTTTTACCACCATAACAAATCACCATAAATGCAGCGCTTCGAAACAATGCGAATTCTTTACCTTACAGTTCCAGAGTTCAGAAGACTGAAATGGGTCTCACTGGGCTGAAATCAAGATGTTAGCTGAGCTGCATTCCTTTCTGGAGATTTAGGGGGAAATCCATTTCCTTGCCTCTTCCAGTGTCTGGAGGCCGCTTCCTCCATCTTCGAAGCACCTTCCAGTCTCTCTTACTCTGACCTTCAGCCTCCCTCTTGCACACTTACAGGACCTTTGTGATTATCTCGGGTCCATCCAGATAATCGAGGATTATCTCCCTATTATAAGGTCACCTGATTAGCAATCTTAATTTCCCATTGCCATGTAACCTAACGTATTCACATATTCTTAGGATTATAACATGGATATCTTTGAGGGGCCTCTATTCTGCCAACCCCGGTGTGTCTGCAATGGCCCCTTCCCTCACTCTGTTCCTTCCTCAGGAGTATTTCTTCCTGCACCCAAGGATACTGGTTATTCTCATTCGCAGAGGGCAGTAGCTTACCCTACTTGACGATTATGTCGCAGGGCTCCTGCTTTCTCCTCCTTTGTTTCTCTTAACAGAAATTCATCATATTTGTTTGACTTTTCATTCTACCATCCATTTCCAGCAATTTTATCAGCTCAACTGTCTCTTAGTCCCTTGGCTACGTCTAACTCTCTGTCTTCTTTCAGGGAAGCCACAGAGCACTAAACTGAAAGTGATCCCCTGAAGCTGTGTTCCTCAACTCAGTGGAGAGGGACACACCCATCTGAAACAGTGGCTTGGGGTCTGTCACCGATTCTCCCCATCTGCAGAGCGAATCTTTGCATTCCCAGCATTGAGTTCTTTTTCTAATTTCTCTTTCTTCAATTGACTTTCTCCAACAAGCCTATCCTAGATTCGTGAAATCGTAATATTTACCGTTGCCAAACATTTTGTTGGATCTTTAATAATCAAATGCATTGTATGTCTACAAGGCCAGCCTTTGGAATTGCTGATGTGATTTAAGGGTGGTTTAATTGGCTGAAATAAAACCTCCCTCACGGGATAGTGTCCTATAACTTGAGGCTTCCTTCAGATGTTAAAATGAAAATTCTTGTGGAAGGGTTTATGCATTAAACATCGTTGGTTGTTGGCATCTCCATGTGAATAAACGGATGAAGAGTCAATCAATCAACGAACTTAAGGGCCTGCTCTGTGGGAGTCCTGGTCTCTCCTCAGCCAAGTTGGAGAGGTGGCTGAGATAAAGAACATGAATGTAGAATACAGACTCGCCTACCTGACTGAGTCCGTTTCTTCAGTGCGTCAAAGTCAAACGGCCCGCATTTCACCAGAACTCTGGGCTGCCACAGGTATCAGTTTATTTGAGCCAAGCATCTGCCGTAGAAAAGAGTGGTACCTTCTGGAGACCTTCTTCCCACACATGCCTTCAAAGTGCTTAAAACTCTTAAGGCTCTTCTGCCAAAATCCAGTAATTGCAGCATCTTGGGAGCATGATACACGGTAGAGATGTCCTCTGGGACACTAGAGTATACGGGCCAAAGGTGTTTTCCTTATCAGTAAACTAGAAATAGCGACCACCTCCCAGGATGCTGGTGAGGATTAATGAGATAGCGTGTGTAAAGTGCTGCTGTAGTTTAGCCTCTATCTGGAAGGGAAAAGAGGACATGAATAGAGTTGAGAGAAGGATCAACCAGTTCGTGTCACAGCTTTTCCTTCGTCTTTGAAGCGGAGTGCCCACTAAGTACCGAGCACAGAATTACCCGTTCCTACGGACAGGTAATTTAATCCTCATAACTGCCATATTCTAGGTGAGGGAATGAGACCAAGGGAGGTGATATCACTAACTCCCCAAGATGGCAAGGGAAATAAGAGGAAGAGCTGGGGCTCCTGACTCTTACTTCTGAGTCTCTCTCCCCTTGAATAACATCAGCCTGGTCCCAGAGCACTAAGTAGACACCTCTGGGGGTCTGCTTATTATTGCCATTTTTATATCAAGTATACATCAAATAGAAGTGTCCTTGCAATATGCCAAGCTCTCTGCTAAGAACGTTACATGCAATATCACATTTAATACTCACAATCACCCAATGAAATAAAATCAGTCTCACATTGCAGGTGAAGAACTTGACTCTCAGAGAAGTTAAGCAATGTCTCAAGGTCACATAGTCATTAAAAAGGAAGAGTTCTCAGATTCCAACCCAGGTCAGCCTAATTGCAAGTAACTGTCCATTTAGATTGACTAGGGTAAAGATAAAAGGAACACCCTCCCTCATAGGTCTGTTCTTGCCAGATTCACACACACAAAAAAAAATATCATGTAAAATATTAAGGAAAGCACTTTTAGAAAGGGACCTAATACTGCAGAAGACCCTGAGTTTAGAGGAAAATTCAGGCAAGACTCAAAAGAACTATGATATTTAGAAGTAAGCCAACAGTTGTTCAAGGCAATTCAATTTATTTAATTTAAAAAGAAAAAATATAGAGAGAGGAAGTTAGTAATTTTTTTTTTTTTGAAGAGCAAAATACCTAACCAGAGAATGCTCTCACCCTACACAGCATCCATCATATGCTGCCGCAGATTTTCTGAAACCATCAACTGTGTATGTGTGTGGAATTGTTCCCTCAAGGAAAGTGGCCGAAACTCTGTTGCTTGAGATTCATGTAAATGCGTTGGACAGAGATGAGGAAAGACATTCTAGGGAAGACTCTGCCTGATGGAAGGGGAGACCAGATGACCCAAGAGTGCTGCATTCTTCAGGCAGCACGTTTCTAATTGAGCACGTAGCAGCATGGAGGAGAAGTATCTCACACCCAGCAGGTGCACAGGGAAGGAGCCCGAGCATCCATGGGCCCTGGGGACTGGGCATTATTGTTAAGCATCCCTGGCTTCTCACCAGCCTGGTGGACCCCGCTGATTGAGGCCTGGTGAGGCAGCTCAGGCTTCTGCTTGGCACAGCCAAACCCACCCTGGCCACCATGATGTTCAGAGCCCTCCCCTCGGCAGGCTGCCCAAGCCGATGGATTGCATCCTGTCAGAATATTGATCCTGGTGAACTAGGGGACCCTTGGCTGTGATTAAAAGAACCTGAGCATAAAGAAAAGTCTTGAACTATAGATGATACCATGCCCCTTGGGAGACATTGCCAGAAAATCAACTCCAAACTGTTCTAATGGAATGCGATTGAGACCTTAAACATTGAAGGAGGGGGTTCTCCATAGACAGAAGATACCATCCATAGCCAGGAGGTCCCCGTCAGCTCTACAAATGTCGAGTCCTCCTGCCTCTGTGTGGCGATCAGACAACCCACTGACCCTTCTGCACGATGACCTTGCATCAATCCCTTTAGCAAGGACAAAGCAGCCCGAGAGCGGAACGGGCCTGTGGCCATGATGTAGCTCCTATCACACAGGCTTCCCGGCATCTCTTCCCTCTTGAGTCCACGGCTAAATAGAAGACACCTGCAGATCCAGGTCTCTCACTTCTCCCACTTGCTCCCAGGTTCGAAGTCTCCAAGGAGTTAATGAGCCTCCCCTCCCCTCTCTGTGCTCTTTCCCGCTGCTGACGTCGCCTGTTACCATGTTGGGTGTTGGGTGTCCTCGAGCCAGGCAATCTGGGCCATTGGAAGTAAGTGAAGGCACTTGTGTCCTTTTAGACCTGAAGCTGATCCAGGAGAGACAGAAGGGCCTCTCAATGGTTTCCAGGCACGAAATAGACTTGAGCAGAGGTAAACAAGGAAGCAGGTAACATGATGTGGCTCTTCAACGGGATTGGAAAACCTGAGTAAGAGCCACATCAATGGTTCGTTGCATTCTGTGATGATTTTCAAGGTGTTTGCATTGAGAGTGGTCCTGTCTCTAATTCATTTCTCACTCCCCCACCCCACATCAGGTATTCCGACTAACAACGATATGCTGCCACTTGCACTGCGTCTCACAGATGGTGGGGTCCTTCCCCTGCACTCATCAGTCGTCCCTTTAGCTGACACCCCTTGAGCACAAGGTATGTGCCAGGCACTGTGCTGGGCCACAGGAATGAAAGCCATTGGAGCCCCTGCACTCCAGAGCTCCCGTGCGGGGGGGGAGGAAAAATTAGAACACAGCATGATGGATACAATTGCAGAAGGGGCCCCTCTCCACGCCCAAACAGGGAAAGAGGTCAGTTGAAGAAGCCTTTGGTGGCAGTGACTCAGGGCCCAGTTATGAGAGTCGGGCTCTAGGCAGCGAGGAGACTTGAACTTAGGAAATTCCCAGCAAGATTTGCATCCACACTGGAGAAGGATCTTCCTGGCTGCGGTGGAGCGGGGTGGGGATGGGGGGTGGGGCAGGGAAAGCAGGTAGGAGAGGGGGGGAGCCACCCTGGTGGCTGCAGGGAGGTGGAGAAGGAATAGGGACGGAGAGACAGGAGAATCAACAGTTCTCTGTGACCAGTGGCTATGGAGTGTAAAGGAGGAGGAGGAAGGATGACTCCCGGGTCTGTCTTAGAAGCCTGATAGAAAATGGTGTTATTCCTGAGGCAGGAAAATCAGGAGAAGGAGGAGGGGGTCAGAGAAGAAAGTGGCCCTGCATAATACCCTGGGGAGAGCTGTGCGGAAACCTGAGGCTGACCTCTGGCTGACCTCTGGCTCCAGAGCCCTGAACAGGGGCCGAAAGTAGAACTGGGGATATGCAACCAGCAGGGCAAGCTGGATCCTGGTGGGAGATGCTGCCCAGGGAAAGCACCCAGGATTATTTAAAATAACCACAACGAAAGAGTAAATGGGCACGGATAGAACCCAGGAGATACCAATATCTATAGAAACTACAGAAAGGAAAAAAATCCACAACGAAGATTTTTCTAAAGCCTGAGAAAGAGCACTTAGGAGAGTTACGTCAATTATATTTCAATAATTTTATGTCAGTAATTTTCTAAGGAAACAAAAAAAAGAAAAAAGGAAAATTGGAAGAGGGTAGTGCATGAAAACAAAGGAAAGAGGGAGGAGGGCCTCAACGATTAAAGTCGGATTTGCTCTTCACAGCAGTATTATCTGTCCCATTTTACAGAGAAGAAAACTGAAGTTCAGAGACTTGGGGAAGTTAAGCAACGTGTCCAAGGCTCTTAGTTCAGACGATATAGGCTTAAATCCGAGACGTCAAGTGTCAGCCCAGCTCATGCCTCATTCCCACACCGCTGCCTCCCACAGAGCAGGCTCTTAGGTTCATTGATTGATTGATTGATTGATTCGTTCATTCATTCATTCACTCATTCCTAAAAACTGTAACTACTTCTTATGGTCAAATGAAATCATTAGAGGTGGGGGAAGTGTTCACACTAATATGCTGATAAACGAATTGGAGAGGAATTCTTCAGGTGTGGAGGCAACACCGGTGTTTCTTAAAATGTTTCATGCCAGCTCCAGCCCCTGCCCTCCACAATTGTGCACGGTTTCGCCCAGCTCCACACCGGTGAGAGTCTGAGAAAAAGGAGTGGAAACGAGGTAGCTTCTGAGACACCCAGAGAGTGAGGGGCTTGCTGTGTGGGTGGAGGGGCGGGGGCTGGACGCTTTCCCTGGCCTCAGCCAGTGCTGCGGCCTCACCAAGCTGCGGGCAGAAGGCAGCCCGCTCGCGTCCTCGCCACCGTGCGCGAGCCTGTGGCGCCACCTGGTGCACGGCACCGGCATCAACACGTTCCAGCAGCGCCGCTGGCAACGGCGAGAGCTGGGCTCCCCTGTTGGGTGGATGATATTTCTGCCAGGGAGACCCTGGAGCATTCTCAAACCTTGTTTTCTCTCTGCTCCTCAGTGGCCAGTTCAGGTGACCTGAAAGATTTACCAACGACGTCTTCGGTGGCCTGAGCACGTCCACTGGGAACGAGGATGACAAAGAGCAAGAATTATCAAAACCCTTAAAAGACTGGGACGGGTGGACAGTCCTGGGAGAGAAACTCTGTGTTTCACAAAGACCTGAGCAAAGGAGATACAGGGAGAAAAACATAAACCCTGGAACTCAGCTGCCCTGAGCACCATTCATTCCAGCCACACTGAATGATAAATCCAATGAGCAAAATTATTTCTCCAAGGGGGGAAAAAGAGAGAAGGAAGAGAAGAGAAAAGAAACAAGATACACAGTGTGCTCATGAGAGATTTTTTTAAAGGGTAATAACAATATGGAAAAGAAAAATGCGGGGGCCATTGTAGAAATGGGGAGGGGGCCCCTTGATTCTGGATTCACTTGCCGTGGAAATGATGGAATTTCCCTCTGCACCCGGCTTGAGTAAATCAGTCTCGAAATGTACCACAGAAACCAACAAACAAAACATTCCCTTCTCCTGCGTCTCTCATGCAAAGTGTCCCAAAGAGGCTTGCAGAATGGAACTGAGCCGAGTTTCGCAAAGAGAAAGCATATATGCTACGAAGGAACGTTCTCTATAGAAGCAATCAATCCAAGGTGATTCATGCAATCAGTCAGTCAGAGGTGCAAATCCCCTGGGCACAGGAGATACGCGGCTGGCCTGGATGCCTATTTTCGGGGGGCTACGAATGAATGGATTTCTCCCTCCTTCCCAGGCTCCAACGCTTTTAACAATTGGCACTGTGGCAGGATTTATACCACGGGTTCTTGTAAATTGTACCTTCTCTCCTTTTCAAAGGTTTCTTTCAATAAAATGCAGATGGAATTGTTCGAGAGCTGCTTTTCGTGTGTTTATAGGTTACTTCTGCTCTGCTGCTCATGCAGGTGCGTGTCTCTAGGCCTCTTTGTTTTTTATTTTCTCTGCCTATTAGGGAAATGGAAACATATGGATTCCTTGTTTGGGCCCAGCGGACCTTATAGAATAGTATCCCTGTTGCTTTCCTCACACATCTTCCTGTAATCACATGGTTCTGAATTAGCCTCTTAATCCCCAATGGAAAAGCCATAATACGAGGAAATTCAATAAAATGTACATGCGGTCTGAATGCCAAAGCATTTACAAAAATAGATGGGAATGTGGTCATTTATACAACTGTGAAAGGAGAATCTTAGCTGGCATTGGTGATGAGTCACGTGTGCGTAGACAAGCAGACATTCAAAATGGCAGGCGTGAGCCTGGTGTTCGGACGAGCGAAGGTTTTAAAGTCTAGTTGGGAAAAAATAATACTCAAGTACAAAGAAACTTGGAGGTTTGATTTTGGATCTGAACCTCCAACATAAACCTTTCCAGGTTATAGAGCAGTTTGATGCAGAAATTCCATGACCGTTCTTTACCTAGCACATGAAGAGTCTAGGAACGTGGAGAATGTTCCCAGAGACGAATGGCGAAGCCCTGCCATAAGTAATATTCCCACGTCATAATTTTTAGTGTAAATAAGTAACTCATTTACTGAAGGCTGTGTCTGTTTTATTAAAAATACCCCCACTACAGTTCTTTAAGAAGAGGAAATAAGTAAATGTTAACCAGGAGGCTCTCACCATTTCCAGCAGAGTGCTTAAGACCAACAGAAACAAATAGTGTCTATGTTGCTCAAAATTTCAGAAGAAGAACATCCCTCAGGCAAAGACTATCATTTTACAGTCCTTCGTCTGTGCCAGTCTAAGGACATCCTAGGAAGGAGGTGAAGCTCACAGACATCTGTCCCCGTGCACATCTAGACAAAAAGGTAAATGCACTCTGTAAGGCATCAAGCTTGCAATCTTATGCAATTTGGGACCCCAAAATGATTTTCCAAGACTTAGACCAAAATGTGTCTGGATTCCATGTGCTTACTTGAGCTTTTGGGAACACTGCCAGAGTTGCAGTCCAGAGGGAGTCACACTATAGAGCCCCAATGACCAGGGCCTCTGCCCATCTTCTTGTCACACCCGGTGGGAAACCTGCTCTACTGGATGGATAGATTCCCCTGGGTAGGCAGAGACTTTCAGACCTTCCCAAACCCTTCCCCTGACCCACTCCAGAATATGGAGTTATGGCAACTAGAGGAAGGATATGGCAAATATTCTCCCTGGTGGAGAATCAGCATATATAATGAATGATGTCAGCAATGGAGCCTTTTGTTTTGGTGAACAGAGTGAAAGCAGAAAAGGGATCACTAATCAGGGTCTGCTGGGAGAGCTCTTACAACGACTCTCTCGACTTGAACTTGGTTTTTTCCCTCACAAATTCATGAGTCCAATTCTATACTAGCTCCTCCTCCAAAGAAAGTCAAACAAAGTTAGCAGGGGGATTGACACACTCCCGTCGTCATCCCAGCCTCAGTTTCCATGTAACCTCAGGCAGATTGTGTGACATCTTGAGCTTCGGTTTCCAAATATGCAAAATGAGAAGTTTGGACAAGATGATTTCTAAAATCATTTCCAGCCACACTATTCTAGGACTCTACGTATTAAGTGTTAAATGTTAACTAGGAAGATGTTCTCCCCATATCACGTAAATATAATGCTCAGGACTTAGGGGTTTTCTAACAGAGCAACATTGGTCCCTCCACCCTTGTGTGGACTCCTCCCGTTACCATCAGCACTTATTCCAGAGATGGCTGGCCAGAAAAAAAAGGATTGCCTGCGTTTTGTCATGGAAGCGTTTTCTCCCTTGACTTCTTATTGTCGGTAGAGAGATGTAATAAATACTAATTAAAATAACCTGATGCAGCATCTTTCCTCCTGACAAATAGCTCATCCCCCATCTTTACATAAACAAATTAGAAAAATTATATGAGGTTATATGGAGCTAGAGAGAGTAAAAGAACAGGAGTTACATCGTGCGCTGGGTATGTGCCACAAGTTATACCGTGAGCCTATGATTGCAGCTATTTCGGATGTAATTACCTCAGTCACCCCCCACTGGGCAGGGACTCTTAAGGTCTGCTCAGCTTCTAGTGCATGGCTGGTGCTCCATAAATGACAAATGCAATTATAATAATTAATAATTCATATATTAATAATGCGATCCCTTTTCCCATGCTCAGTAATGGCCTGCCAACATGCCACGCATACACAGGAGCAGGGGCTGCCAGGCGCCCCGGAATTTCTCCACACTTTCATAGAGCTATGTCTAAAGGTCGCCTTGAAGAGGCAATCACAGCCACCCATTAATCTAACGAAATGGCTGGCGTAAGTGCTTCGTTCTCTTTGTCTTCTTCCTATTTCAAATATTTGGGACTGTCTTTGAGGGCCAGCCCTGAGGAAATAAATGCCATGTTGACACAGTTCATAGCTACATAGGACCCTCGCTGCACTTCCCAGAGGCCCAGCAGTCATGACACCTCACTCATCCCCAGCACCTCCCTTCTTACCCAAACACTGCAAAGAGCTGTAGCAACTGAAATGTCCATCCAGACCATCCCGGGCGGGGCACCTCCAGCAGCTGAGCCCGGAGGCCTGCAGATGGCTTATCTGAGGCGAACTGGTGAACTCGGTTAGGCAAATCCTGAACCCACAGTGAACAGCCTGTTCATTTAGGAGGCACTCACAAAAATCAAAAGCTCAAGCAGGTTATTAATATCCCAGCAAGTCTTCCCAGAAGAGGGCTAATGTTGATCTCTTTATCTCATCTGTGTTTTCTTTTTTCCTGCCATTCTTTGATTTTTCACAAGGCAGGTAATTCTATGTTTGATCAGAACTCACTCAAGGTGTCTAATGAATTTCAATTGCCAGTTTATTTAGTTTTCCTACTGGCCTTTCCTCCAGGACATTCCAAGCGATTTCCAAAGTAAGTTTAAAAGTCAGTTATTTCTAACTCCTACCCCACCCCCCACTTCACCCTACATCCGCCCCTAACTCCCCCAGCCCATCTGCCTGCTCTTCCCCTCAGACCTTCTCCTTTTCTGTAATAATAAGGCCGTGGTCAGCAGGAAGCAGAGGCTGAGGTCATCAGACAACTCTCTAATCCTTCTGGAGCCCAGAAATGACTGACCTTTTGTTATGCATAAAATCCCCTCCTACACCCTAACTCTGAGCAACCGGAAAGCAAATGAGCACTTTAAACGGGTCATCTTGCTTCTTACATATTGCTTTCTCACATTGTTTTTTTAGCTTTACTTTCTTTCAGGCTCCGAGTAAAACCAACTAAAATATAGCTTATGACTTCACCTTCAAAAGATAAAATATATATGAAATTACCTTCAGATTTAATTTTCTGGGTGTTGATTGGATCACATTCATCAAGATAATATTTCATTGGAGAGCTCTGTGAAGTACACCACTGACACAGACCCAGCCCAAACTGCTGCTGGTGATAAGCCTGAGTTCCCAGCTTCCACATCTACACAACTCTGCCTCACTTCTGTCTACAGTCCTCCTGGCGGAAGTGCTCTGTGTATGTTGTTGGTATACTTTATGGGGCTAAAAATAAAACCCTTTGAATATCAGGTTTTCTCTCTCTCATGCTTCTAGTTCAGAACCAGTGTCAAAAGTATCTGTCTCTGCGTGAACACTCCTTCCAGACCATTAAAAATATTTTTGCCTTCAGTTCAGTTCTGTGTTGTACGGAATTCAACATTCCTCATTAATAAATATACTGCTCACTCATCTGTAAATCCATCCATAGAAGAAGCCCAATATAACAAATCCATCACCTTTCCCTGTAAGGCTGTTCTCCTCTCATTCTTATCTTTACTAATTTAAAGTTGCCACCATTCTCTTAGTTTCAAGGGTTGGCAAACTCTTTCTGTAAAGAGCCAGATAATAAATATATTAGGCCTTTGAGTGATAAAGTCTTTGTCACAACTACTCCACTCTTCTGCTGTAATGTGAAAGCAACCACAGACAATACACAAACAAATACGTGTGGTAGTATTCCAATAAAACTTTATTTACAAAAACAAGTGGTTGCCTAGATTTGTCCCTAGGGTCATAATGTGTCAACTCTTCGACCAGAAACCTGGAAATCGCCATGTTTCCTTCTCTTTTTCATCCCATAAATCCATAAGTCTGCCAATCTTACCTCCTAAATATTGCTGAAATCTACTCTTCTTCACCATCTTTCAGTTCTTACTCCACTTTAAAGAAATTGCAACCGCAAATTATAAAAGCTGCAAAAAAGACATTGGGGCACACAAGGTGATGTTCGAAGAAAATTGCTCATGCATCAAAGATTGGAGAATAAATTTATGTTTATTGTATTTTATCAAATCCAAGACATTGCTGATTTTAAGATGTACATTATTTCATGCATACTACTAAGAAAGAAAAAATACAGCCAAAACTCTAATCGAAGATTCTTATCACTCGGAATTTTTATTTTATATTTCTTTAAAAAAATTATTTGAGACATAGAAGGCATCGATTGTTCTGTATCATTTTTGTGCATACATTAAATATACATCTGTATGCAAAATAAATTGGTTAATGTATTTCTAAAACTTCTTGACATGAGGAGTCTGACTCATACATTATTTTCCATCTAGAGTCACAGAAGTCTGGATCCTTCAACTCAATATCTTCTCCTCTGCCATCAGGGTGATGGCAGTGCAGTATTTCTTAAGAAAGTGCTCCACGATTGTTTCCAAAACTTCTCCCCAGTCTCTGACATCCATTCAGCAAGTTTTGACGCTGTCACTTTCTTGATCTTACTAAAAGATGTTAAGGACACATTTGTCAACAGCAGCCAGGACTTACATTTCTCCCTCAAATAGTCCTTAAATGGTTTGCGGCTTAAAACATTGAGGATTTGCAGTCATCCGGTCATGCCGCCAGAAATAGTAAACTAATACGCTTATGTTGGCAATGACAACTACATCTTGAAGTCTACCTAGCAGACAGTGATTACAAAAAATCTCAATTTTAGAAGTGTTAATGTAAAAATAAATAACAACGTGCAGTTTAGCATCCATGAAATAGGGTATACATTTTAAGTTACAACACGTGTTTGTGGCATGTATGTAACAATTTTTACGATCCCCTACTTGAATTATTTTTTGATTAACTAACTACCAGTAAATGTTACCTGTAAAATAACAGCACCTCTGGTATACATGCCAAACAGGAATTTGGCAAGATCAGTCTCTATCAGAGGTGAGGTTTGGAGCTTCAAGGCCTCTCTCCAGATAAGTACGTCACTAGCTGTTTCATTGGCACGGTCTTCAGCAATTAGAAAAAAAAAGAAATTAGTTTTTTTCCCCAAACCGCCCCCTATCTCAACAGGCTTGAACAATTCTTATTCCTCTACTGATTTGGCTTGAAAAGATTCAGCCATAGTGAGAAAATGAGCACTAAGATTCTTAGGCCAAATTCTTCTGGTCCAAGGATTATACCATGACCTCAAATTAGTGAAGCCTTGTAGGACCCACAAGGAAAAAAAGGAGAGTTAAGTGTCACAGGGAAAGCCCTCTGACTCTGAGAGGTTAGAACTCTAACCTCACCTCTGATAGAGACTGATCTTGCCAAATTACTGTTTGGCATGTATACCAGAGGTGCTGTTATTTTACAGGTAACATTTACTGGTAGTTAGGATTCACCCCAGGAGGGTACCTGCACCCATGGAGGAAAAACATTCAGGCTTATACAGGACAACTCCCCATCAGAAATGTGAGCGGGCTCCGACTTCCTCCTAGAATAAGTTGCTATTTCAGTTATTGATTACAAAAACAGTGCCACTTATATAATTGTAGAGCCAGAAGGAACCTCAGAGAATGAAACCGTTAAAGCTCCAGCTGGGAAGACTAGAGAAAAGTGGGTTTTCCTGTGGAACCACACTTGGTCCAGAGCCATGTCCAGATTCTCACACCTTGGGACACTTGGTAGCAAAATCTTTAAATTCTTCAGACAGAGGCTACCTCATAAGACAATTTTGTAAATTATTAAAATAAAATGCCACCCACTTCAAATTCTGGAATGGGATATAATTTCTTTTTCCTTTTGAAGTGTGGGTGAGTGAGGTGCTGCCAAAGATTCCTAAGACCTCTTTTAAGCTTGACATGGAATTCATTAAAGTACATTTTTTTAAAAACAATATTGTTTGATTTTCTTTGTTTTTAAAACATGCTGCTGAGGTTTTCAAAGGAAAGGCAGCATTGCTAGGAGAATGAGCTCAGGATGAAGCAACAGAGCTTCCAGTTCTAACCCTCGGCTCCTGGTGAAAAATCGGTTTAAGCGTGAGCCCATACCACCCTTTTTCTCATGTGCCTATGGAATCCTGAGCTGAACGGCTGCTGTGTGTCCAGCAGACTTGCCTATAGGTGTAAAGCGATGGGGGAGCCAGAGAGAAGAGGAAGGTGGGGTCACTTTTCTCTGTCTTACTTCAGCTGTAAATTTTCTGGGCTATACGACCATGAGAATTGATTTATTTTTCATTTAATACAGATTTATTCTGTGAAGCTTTGAACACTCACTGACTCTGAATGGTGAATTTTCAGTTTAGCAAAGCAAACGCTCAATAAATATTACTGGATATGAAATTTGCTAATCTGCACTCCCCCTGTTTGGAGATAACCATATTTTCTGCTGCCCCATTTGACAGATCTCCAACCTCTAGCATTTCAATGTTAATCCGAAATGATAAGTGATCAAGGCTCATAACCTAGTTTCTTTTCAGACGAGACTGACATTTTTTAAAAAAAAGAATCACATTCCTAATATCACCCAAAGAACAAGTCAGGAATCCCTGGGGAATCTAATCAGATCTATTATGCTAACGGTGAAGACACTCCTGCCCCCAAGCCCTCAAGAAAAGATCTTAAGGAAGTAGAAATTAAATTGCCAAGTCTAATGGATTCCCTGTGTGACTAAACTATTGTATTATTTCTCATGTTTGAGGAGATACACAAATTTCACGGACAGGCCCACTGCCGGCTTAGCTACTTCTGCTTTTAACAGCTGTTGCCTTGCCCCTGTGTCTAAGGTCAGGTTCATCGATGGCGGAGCCCAGCAGTTCTTACTCAAGTGGGCTGAATGCATGAAAGGATTTTCTGTTGACATTATTCTGATGCTTCCAGGAGACCCCTCCCCACCCCGTTTCAGGGAAGATTCCGCCTCGCCTTTTTGTGGTAGGAGGTGAAAGCAATTAAAGCAATAGGGTAGATGAAAGCGCTTTCATCTGAGAGTCTGAATAGCATAGGATGGTTCAGGTCACCCGCTGTACCAAACAGGTCCTGCCTCTCACGGCTTCCAGCCTTCACCTTTATTTTCAACAGTTTGCTGCTTCTTTTTGGTCCCCATGGCTTATGCAAACTCCAGAGAGAAGACTAAATTAATCATTTTAAATCTTTTTGCGGAAAGGGCGGCATTCAACAAAAAATGATAACAAACTTTTGACCTTCCCTTTTTCTTTTCTGGTATTTTCACATTGATCGCCCTTATCTTCCCATACAACCTCAGTAGCGAAATATAAAATAGCCCTCAAGGCTGTGGGCAAAATGTATAGTGCTTTACCCTCAATTCCACTTACTACATTTTAATATAGTTTAAATTATATATACACATATATAATTTACATCCTATATACTTATGCTATGTATGACATATTTTAAATTATATTATATATTATAATGTAATATATAATTATTATATAATATATAATTTATATTGTATATATAAAAGATATATTTCTAATAAGAATGCGTATTCTTATTTAGAAATTATCATTTAAAAGATATTGAATAACAAAACAAATATAATCAACATACAGTTCCAATAATAGCACACTTGTTTACATATAAAATCTGAATAGTACAATGTGGAATTTCATTTTTTTATCTGGGTTATAAACAGGATTAATATATTTTTTAGCTCTATAGTGGACCTCTTTACCTGAACTCAGAAGAGACCGTATTCTCTCTTTCCTTTTTGCAAATCCTATGTCTAGTGAACACTAAAAATAATGTGATGCTAAAATTTCACGTTAGCTCCTCAGGGAGTTCCTTTGCTCTGATAATTTTTACTAGTTTCTAACAAACTATTTCCAGTTCCAACATCAGTTTTAGTTATGTTTAAATAGGAGCTCCGCCCAAGAAAAGCACATCTACCTATTAGAGAAAGAAAATGCTATGATTACATCTTGCTTCTCCCCTTTTCTATCAAGCTGTCGTTTGAAATGAGCAAAAGAAAGAAAAAAGACAGTTTTGAGTTGAAAATGAGGTGTGCAGCAGCTGAGAAGGATTCGTTCCACCTGGCAACGAGAGAGGTGACCGGAAGGCAGGAGGCTCACCCTTGTCACAGCAAGGAGCCCTGGGCTGCTTGCATGTGGCAGGCTGGTGCGAACGAGCCGGGACCTCAGCCCAGCACCCACGAACAAGGTGCGGGCACCAAACGAAGGGCTTGGAAAGAGAAGGGAAGAGAGAACTTCCAGACTTTCATAGATGCATTCATTCATAAAAAGGAGTAGAGGGTAGCGTGCAATGCGGACAGAGCTCCAGACTCAGTTAAGTTGCCTGGGACCTTGCCGTCATCCTGCCACGGCCCGAGCACTCTGCTGCTGCCCGTCCTCGTCCACGAGGGCTGCTGCGACGAAATTCCACAGCGGTGGCTTCAACAACAGGCATTTATTTTCCCACAGTTCTGGAGGTTGGAAGTTCCGGATTAAGGTGCCGGCATGGCCAGTTGCTGGTCAGAATTCCCTTCCTGGCTTGTACATGGCCACCTACTCCCTGTGTCCTCATGTGGCCTTTCCTCGGTGTGTGCGAGGAGGGAGGAAAGGCAAAGAGGGACAGGGAAGGAGAGAAGGGCTCTCTGGTGTCTTTTCTTATTAAGGCACGAATCCTATCAGACCAGGGCCCCACCCTGATGACCTTCTCTGACCCTAATTACCTCCCACTTGCTCCACCTCCAAATGCCATCACATTGGGAATTAGGCTTCAACATATGAATTTGGGATGAGGGGGTCACAAACATTCAGTCCATTATACAACCACATACCATAAAAGAACTAACTGCAAAGCCTCAGCACTAGGCAACGACAAACATTTACTTCTCACACGTCTGTGAGGTTCACTGATTTCACCTGGACTCACTTATGTATTTGGGGTCCCGCTGGGGATTTGCTGATCGGGACTGGACCACCCGGGCAACTCCGTAGCCCATGTCTCTCTCCTCCAGCTGGCTAGCCTGTCCATGTGCTCATGGTGGTGGCAGGGAGTAAGAGGGAGAACAAGCCTGTTCCACCATCTGGTTGTGTCACATTTGTTACCATCCCATTGGCCAAAGCCAGCTGACGTGTCTGAGCCCAGAGCCAGCTTTGAGGGCACTATAAAGTTACACTCCTCAGTGCGGGGCAAAGACCTGGGGCCACCCTTTAATCCCCCACAACCACTCAGTAGCTGCTCAGATTACCTCACTTCTCTGCAGGGGCTTCCACTTCCTCTTCCGCGGGGCGTCAGAAAACTTACGCACGACGCTTTTCAGCTTTACGATTCTGTGATGATTATCTTCATATAATATTTTGTGTATAAATTCATCCTACTGAAGAGGAAATAGTTGAATAGTATCTTAGGTAATTTTGTGACATATGGGGGGGGTTGATTTTACATCTATAGTGTTCAACTAAAGCCAGACTTTTTGAAAGAGTTAGCCAGAAAACACCACTGCTTGGGTTTCTGTCTCTTCCCTCTGCCTCCCCTTGTAGAGTCTTTTCCTCCAAAGAGAACTGTGGGTTGGCTTAGGCAAAGTGAAATATCCAGTGGGGCCTATTTGCAGCAAACTCCAGTTTGTGTGAGAAAGATAACACCACATCCTGAAAAGTTACAAGGTGCAGGGAAAAACAAAAGAGCTATTGTACAGACATCCTGATGAATTCTCTTAAAAAAAAAAAAAAAAACTAGATGGAGATTTACATAGAAAATCTAGGACTATGAGCTTATGAGTTGTCAGGGTAATTGAGAACAGGCAATTTCCTAAGTGATAATGAACTAATGTAGAAGAAATGTATTTTTTTGGCACTGGAAACAGGTTGTACCAAAATATCAAATTTAGGGAGATCCCAGAGAGACAGTTGGATGCCTGTGATCTGGGAATAGGAATGGCACCTGGCCTTGCAAAGCTGAGCACATTAATGCCTTTCTATTACTACAGTCCCCTCCCGAGGGAGATGAAAGCCTACAGCACTTTCCAGTTGTCATAACCAGCCTGCCCTTTCTGCAGTGGGGGCGGCAGTTGGCCCAGAAGAGACTGCGGTGGCATAGAGCCAACGAACCGTTGTGCAAGAGCAGCTAGAGATAGTTTCGTCACTAGAGAAGATGTACCTTACCGCTCCTTCCTGAGTCCCCTGCTGTGTGACTCCATTAAGGCAGCCATCAGTAGACCCTGTGACCTCAAGGAAAACCCTGCCGCTCCTTCTCCATCTGTGGCACAGAGCCATTCAGCAGGCCAGCTGAGGTCAGGTTGTTTGGACCAGAAATCCCTGCCTGGACATGTCCATCCTGCATTTTCCCTATATCAGGCGCCATGCTAGCCGCCAACTCACATTCTATGAACTGTATCAAACATCACATTCTATGAGCACCAAATCCCCACACTCAGAGACTAACTAGCCTGCGAGCACTCACAGGGAGAGCCCAGCCAAAAGGAAAAGGAGGAAACAAGGGTAGAATGTGATCCGTGGGCAGAGAATTGGGCATTCAGGAAGGATCTGGTGTCCTGCTGGGTCCTGGTCCCCAAGGCAAGGTGGGTGACCTTGCCCTTTCCCACCCAGACCATCATATGCTCTGTCAAGGTGAGACACACAGCCCTGGCATTGGCACGCGTGGATGTGCAACTTCGCACTCAGCCTCATCGTGACTTAGAGATGCCCATGAGCAGAAGCTGTCACACTCGTCACTCACAAACACTAAATGATCTGGTGAAGCACCTCCTGGTACTGCTGGTAGCCATGACTGTGCCAAGGATGTAAAGGGCTTAAAAAGAGGACAATAAGAGACTCAAGCAAGTCTAGGGCTCAGAGATGAAGCAACTGCTGTAAAATCTTTTTCCACTGAACTGGGCCATGAAGTTAAACTTAAAATAAGTTATCAGCTGACACGCATTCACAATTCGATTCCACACCTGGATTTCTGAGCGAAACTGTGAGGAAATGAGGGTCTTATCCAAAAAGAACCAAACAAAGCTGCTTGATGCTATGTTCATTCTGTGCCATTTTTTTTTTTGTCATTTATTTGATTAATCAACAGAGGAGTTTCAAAAACATGAAGATGAAACTGAGAGGACCCCCATTAGCTGTATCAGAAAACCACCCTAACCTATAGAAAAACATAAACACAGAAAAGAAACAAAATGGGAAATTAGACAGATGCAGGAGTGGTCCTAGCTCAAATGTAACGATGACTCCACCCCTCCGGCTTTGCCTCTTTGCCCCTTATCTGCCTTCTGCCTCTCAGTTCTCAGTGTATTCTATCTACAGAAGGACACTGTACTGAATGCTACAAAATAGGTAACTTTTATACTAAAAGGAATTCAATAAAAATGAATACATAAAAGCTGGTGCTTATTGATTTTTATTATGATTCTTTTCAGCCAGACTTGTAAAATATTCTCTGATGTTGGGAGAAGTATAACCAATGTATCTTGCAGGAGGAGACAAAATGTCAGCGAGAAAAGCTGGCATGTCTATCGACGCAAAACCACCCTAGCCAAAAACAAAACCAAGCCCATCACAGAAACCAGATTCAAGCTCAACCCTCCTCATCTCCATATGCTTTGGGACGACTTCCTTTATGTCGGTCCTCTTGATGGTTTTAGGTATCGAAGAGGTGCTTCCCACAAATTGCATCTTTTTATGAATCTTTCATGAACACACTTTTTTTTTTCGTAAACAGTGCTGATCTGATTTTCATAGAGATTGATGAGAGGCCCTGGGTGCCAGAGTATCAGACAGATGGCAATTGTGACAATAAATAATCATAATGCTTTTTACTCCCTTGACCTCAACAATCCCAGGGTCTCAAAACACAGCAGAGACTTAGAATTATCAGGATGAAAGAGGCCTTGGAAAAGGGCGTCTTCTTTATCCTTCTAACTTCTGCCCCAGAGCTCAGACTACGCGGCACGCTCTCGTCGGCAGTAGGCCTCTGACTGCAGCAGGGGTCGCCCTGTTCCTGTGAGAACACGAGTGCAGCCTATGAGTTATGGGACATGTTTTCTAGTTGCCCAAGGGGGAATCGAAGCCTCCAGACTCAAAAGCAGGAAACACAATGAGCTCCAGAGCTCTCCCCATGAGCTGGAGAAGCTGAAGAGAAGCTGGTGGCAGTAGGCCCTCAGAGCACTATCCTGGCAGAAAATGGCCAATCTGGCCACCCAGAGAGGCAGATGCCAGGGACCTGGCCGTGACACACACTGTGCTGACACAGACCCATCACACTGTGGATAGCCCTGGCTGCCTTGTTCTTTCCTAGAATACACATTCTAAACGACATGCCTCTTGGAGCCCAAGCCAGGGCTTCTTACGTTTTGATTCTTCCTCATAGGCTGTTAACCAGTTGCTAGAAAGGGACGTAGCTTGAGATGGTGAATAGCAACTCAGGTCACCTTTCATCTCCCAGCCGCCATGACCAGCACCCAAGGAACGGCAGTGCGCTAGCATTTCTGGATGGGGGCGGAGAGAGACAGAGGACAACAGCTACTAAATCTTGGTGCTGGACAAAAAGGATGAAAAAACTGAGGAGAGGAAATGAAGTTTTGCTTTTCGTTACCTTGATCTTTTCATTTCCCACCCTCGAGATCCAGTTTGAGGTGAATGTCTGGCAAATCCATTGTAAATAGGCTCATATTTAATTTTCCCTCATTTCACAGGTTTCAAGTCCCCTTTGGAACCCCCTCCCTCTTTATGGGTTCCACAGTCACAAATATTCCAGCTAGACGACTCAAAGGTACCCTGTTTTCTGTCCTGGGATCCCTCCCTATCCTCAGGGGCCGCATCTCTCCCGAATCTTAGGTGCATCCTAGTTCTCCATTCCTTTGAAAAAGATAATCTTGTCAAAGCAGAAACTATCCTGCATTCATAAAATCTATAATAGCGTTCTTGTTCTTAAGATCCAAATTAAAAAAGGAGACGCGTTTATAGATCCTTCGGGCCTTCTTTACAATGTCTACCCCAAGTAACCTGAATCGAAGGTATTTTTTAATTTGACAGATTTCTTCATTTACTTTTTTTAACTTAAAAAAAAAAATGCAGTTGTTGTGCTATCAGAAAACTGACCTTGAAACAAAAAATGCCAGCAAGTAAATAGTGATAGCTGCCAAATGGTTAAAGAAAAAAAAATGAAGCACTTTTTATGAAAGGTCCCGTTTATGGTTCACTTATCTTGTCCTAAGTACCAACATAGTCAGAAATGAATCCAAGCATCATTAAAACAAGCTAGAATCTAATGTCCAAAGTGTTCCAAAAATACAGCTGGTTCTCGAAGGCACCCGTCTACAGTTACTCTTCTCCCAGGCAGCCGCATAAACCTTCCGCAGAGAAAATCAAGGATCATAACGCGGCAGTACTCTGCCATCTGGTGGCCAAAAGTGAAATGACCCTAAATGCTCAGCTAGGCTGAAAATAGATGAGTCATACGAATGACAGTAATCGTGAACAAATACAGATTTCTCAAGTTTGCAGTGGAAGTTAGGATCCTGAAAACACAAACTCAATTTTGAAGAATCTCCTTCTTTAAGCCTCACAGGTATGAACGAAAGGCTCTTAAATCGCTTGCTTAGATGAGCCTTTCTGGTTACCAAACAGATGTACAGAATAGCAGTGGTTATTAAGCCAGCAAACCCCTTTGGCTGTATGTATACACTGGCCATCTATCTGTGTCATGCATGTCTCTGTTGGTGGTCAAGTGGAGAAACGAGTAGCTCATTTCGGTGATACATTTACAAGATGAGAAAGAGGAACTGGGATGCTCTGGGAGCCTCTGGAAATATATTCAAACAGTTTGGGTCTGCATTAGCACTTTCCAGAGTCTGGTCTATGAAATACCGGTCCCACAGACAACTGACAAAACAGGTCACCCAGTGTGAAAAATTGACACCCTCCTCTCCACTTCTCTGGCACTTCTTTTGTTTCTCCCTCCTTGGAGCTTCATGATACACTTGAGCATACGAAAGCTTCAGAGAAGTCCTGCAGTAAAGTTATTTAACTTAATTTAGAATCTCCTATGTGTCTTGGGCCTCTAAAAAGGGTTTTTTTTTTTAGTTAGAGTTTTGTCATTGGGTCTTTTTTGTTGTTGTTGTTAACTGTTGTTATTTTCACTAGAACCCAGAGAATTTCAGAAACACAAGTCTAAATACAGTCTCAGCTCTGCTGCTAACTGAGCAATATTTTGGAAAGTCGCCTAAGCTCTGTGTGTCTTATTTTCTTCAGCTATAAACCAAGAGCAAAAAAAGGAGAAAAAATATTTTACTTTGGCCATCTCTTAACTCTGCCATATGCAATTAACTTTCAACAATCTACATTATGGATTTTTTTAAGACCACTCATCTGTGACTGCCCCCTCAAAATAGCCAACTGACAACAAACATTTGTTCCCTTCTGCTCCCCATGCCCAACTAGGCTGTGCAGGAATAATAAAAGGGTATCAACGTTAAAGGAAAAAAAAAAGACTAGAAGAGGGAACAGCCAAAGATACGTAATTTCAAAAAAATGTGAAAGTGGATGGAAAAATAGCAACTGGCTTAATAGAATGAATGGCGTGATAACACGCAGTGGATTGTATTTCCCGAAGACGGCCGCAACACTTCTTCTCATCCCATGCGTTCTTTTTACCACTCTCCCACCAAGACGTGTAGCTTAATTCCCCTCCCCTTTAATCTGGGAGTAAATTAAGTAATCCCCGAATTACTTTCTTATAACCAATCCAAGTCTTGCAGATCTGCCTTGGTCTCTTGGAAAGCTCACTCAGAACTTTCCTTCATGGATCCAGACACCATGCTGTGAGGAAGCCCAAGCCACATGAAGTCGTTATGTGTAGGCAGGCATTCTGGTCCACTATGCCAGCTGAGCCCAGCTTTTGAGTTATCCCAGCCCAGGTGGAAGACACAGGAGTAAAGAAGCCTTAGACAGAGAAGGTTTCCATGGCTAGTCTATCTAAAACACCTTCATCCTGCTTGATTTTATTCATAGTCATGATGCGATTCATTTGTTTATTATTCTCCCTTGCTAGAACATATGCTCATAAGGTCAGGGGACTTTATCTTATTAACCACTATATCCTCAATACCTAGAACACAACCTGGCACACAAAAGGCACTCAATAAATATTTAATAAATAAGCAAATGAATAGAACAATCAGAAAAATATAAACATGAAAAATGCAATCAATGTAATAAATGACAAAGCATCAAAGAGATATTAATATCCTCTGAGAGCTGTATTACACATAAAAGGAATTGGAAACTACTTGGGAGAGCAGGCAGACAAGAATAAACAGGGAATAAAAAAGCTTTCACAAAGTAAAAATATGGTAGTTGAAATAAAAAATTCAACAGAAGGCTTATTAGATAAAGCTAACAAAACTTCCAAAACAGCTGAACCAGAAGAAAATGAGATGAAAAATGGAGGTAGAGGGAATTAGGGAAGCAATCGAGAAGGGCTCACATTTAATACAAGTTCCAAAAGATAAGAACAGAGAAAACGGCACATGGCTGAACAGTAAAGGGAAATCACAGAAAATCATGTTTATGCCCAACCAGAGACCAGCCCACCAACTAGAGCAGATCACATAGGGAGGCGAGGGAAGATGGCAGGGACTTGCAGGGCTGATGGATTGTGTAATTTGTTCGAGCATTTCGAAAAACCATTGTAAAGTTTTTAGACAACTTTTGTTGGAAAGGTCTGCTGTCTTCAGGAAAAAAAAAATTTCTAAAAAACTACAAAAATAAAAAATTAAGATAATTATTAGCTCCAGGGAAAGCAAAACAGCGTACAATTGCGCCTAGCAGTAAAGAGACATGACTGTAAATTTAAGCCCCTATTGTGATATCATCATGTTGGGGCGATGGGAAGAGAAGGGCAAAGAGGAGGGAAGGATGTGTCAAATGCTCAACTACCAAGAAACCAAGAGATCGTGTCCAAAATACGTCGCTAATACATAGTAGTATAAGGATATTATTATTTAGAAATATGGAGTAGATACAGAAGAAAACAACCACAGAATTCTAACCAGGGCCTCCAGAAAGTAGAATGGAGAATAGAGAGACATGGAGCAGAAAAGTAATGTTTTCCTTTATAAGCCTTTTGAGGTTTACTGATTTTTCAGGTATGTACGTGTATGTCTTTGATTTTAAAAAATCATAATAAATTTGGGGGAAAAAAAGGAAATAGACTATAAGGAAAAGGAAGAGACATGAGGTGCTGTGGCGGTCTTGGACAGTGACACCCTGAGCACCGTTTCGCCTTCCTTCTCCTTTTTCACATTTTCCAAATTTTCTGGAATAAAAATATAATGTTTATAATGGAAAAGTTTCAATAAACATTTTTTAAATATATACTTACAAATATGTATGCCAAGATGATGGTGCCAAAATGTTGAAATGGATAAAAATTACCCGAGTTGTTACTTAAAATGTAGAAGCCCAGGCCTCACCCTCAGATTCTGGAACTTTCTAGATGCCCTAACTATCCCAGAAGTGCCACTGAGCTCCATTCCTCAGATAAGTCAAACAACACCAAACCATGAAATTTTTTAAATTTCCTGTTATCCAATACATAATATATATATAAATCGTGTCTTTCTGGACTGGACTATTTTCTAATCTATGTGTGTGTGTGTCCTGCATGCGCCTCTGCCTTGCTAGTGTTCTCGGCAGATGCCAGGCTCGCCCGATGGCTTATTCAGCCCTGGTCAGAGCTGCGGTGCAGAGATTTGCATTTGCAACACACTCCAGAGGTGATGTGGGGACCACTGCTCAAGGACTCCATGACATGGCGACGCTCTCCCAGTCCAACCCCTGTATTCTCAGTCCATGCTAGGTCCAGTTCTTCCTTCCACCCACAAGTCTGGGGCCACTCTGCAATCATAGAGGTGAGAGAGACACTGGAGCTTTCCTGAGAAGTATGATTTGGTTGAGAGTAATAGCTAGAAACTTTAAATGAAGAAACATTAACAAAGTGAAGCAAATCCCCTCCCGAGAGGGAGTGTTCAAGCATCACTCAGCCTCTCCCCGCAACCCTCCCCCCTCCCCCACCCATGGCAAAGAGCGCTTCCCACTGCCAGCAGGTGGCTGGATTTCAGAGCCCCTCACAACCCTAGAGGGGTGATTGCCTAGAGCAATTTTGTCCCTCCCCAACCCAACTCATTTCTGTCCCACCCCACCCACTCCAGGGACATTTAACAATGTTTGGAGGCATTTTTGTTTGTTACAACTGAGGACTAGGAGGTAGGATGTCACTGGCATCTAGTGGTTAGAAGCCGAGAATGCTGCTAAAAATACTACAATGCACAGGACAGCACCCCCTACCCCCGACTCCAATAAAGTATTATCTGACCCAACATGTTAATAGTGCCAGACCAACAAACTGCATGCTAGAATCTGAGATACAGCTATTCAACTGAGATAAAAAGATTAGCTGTTCTCTTCTTTTGCCAGGATACAGCTCTACTATCTATAAACACTCAGCTTGATAGAATGTGTTCCAGGCCTTGCGCAGAAGTGGGGACCATTTATAGACAGGTGTATTTCAAGAACACCAGTCAACCTTTCCCAAATAAAAGCAAAACACACACTATAGCCACCTCACTTTAGCAGGCACAGATATAATCTCATAAAAGATGCTTTGCATGATATGCTTTTTTATTTTTTTGAAGTCTTATTTTCCAGTGGAAGCTGGAGATGATTTTTTTAAATCTATATACAAAGCTAGTGAGGAAAACAATTTGACGCATGATGTCCAACACAAAAGATCTGGTGATGTGCTAGGGTAAGGTGTTTTGTTGGGTTTTATTACCGTGTAGATATGCTAAGGCCAACAGATCAGGAGATGATTGCCATTGAAAGATAGTTTGTTGATAGGCAGTAAACACTCTGACATTGCTCTTAGGAATATTTTTTTGAATATGTTTCCTCTGGCAAGGGAAACAAAAGAAAAAATAAATAGGATTACATCAAACTAAAAAAGGTTTGCACAGTAAGGGAAATCATCAACAAAACAAAGACAATCTCCAGAATGGGAGAAGATATTCACCAATAATACATCCAATAAGAGGTTAATATCCAAAACATGTAAGGAACTCATACTACTTAACACCAAAAATACAAACAATCCAACTAAAAAATTGGCAGAGGACCTGAATGGACATTTTTTTCCAAAGCAGACAGAGAGATGGCCACTAGACATATGAAAGGATAGTCAACATCAAAAATCATCAGGGAAATGCAAATTAATGAGATATCACCTCACACCTGTCAGAATGGCTACCATCAACAAATCCATAAACAAGTATTGGTGGGGATGTGGAGAAAAGGGTACCCTTGTACACTGTTGATAGTAATGTAAATTGGTGCAGCCACTATGGAAAACAGTCTGGAGGTGTGAGTGGTTATTGGCTCCGGGTTGGTTGGTTTGCATTTGAAAAACACCGTAGCTGATAAACTGTTTATTCTCTCTAGTAACTGACTCCCCTGGAAAGGACAGTCTCTCCAGAATCAGTAAGGCTCCAGAAGGCAAAGTTTCAGAATCCAGAAAAAAAAAGACGTTTTATGACTAATACATAAAATGAGTATCCGAATGAGTAACAACATATGTGAAATAGTAAACTTATTCTTGCTGAGTGTGCAAGGGTCCATGTAAAGGAGATAAACATTCAAGAGAAGTGAATGGAGCCTGACACAGTGGTGTTCTTTTCCGTCTGTGAATTAGGTTTAATTCAAATGGTTAGGTCTTGGGATGGGTGAACAAAACCAAACATACACCCAAATGCCCAAGGCAGATGAATGGATAAACAAAATGTGGCATATACATACAATGGAATATCATTCATCAATTAAAAGGAATGAAGGACTGATACATGTTGCACCTTGGGTAGATCTTAAAAATGTCATATTTCATGAAAGAAGTCAGACACAAAGTGTCACATATTTGCATGATTCTATTTATAGGAAATGTCCAGAATAGGTAAATCTACAGAGACAGAAAGTAAATTAGTAGTTGCCAGGGGCTGAGGGGAAAGGGAAATGGGGAGTGACTGCTCACGGGCACAAAGTTTCTTTTGGGGATGATGGAACATTCTAGAACTAGATGGTGGTGGTGGTTGTACAAGTCTATGAACGTTATTAAAAAATCAAATCGTACACTTTAAAAGGGTAAACTTTATGGTGTTTGAACTACATCTCAATAAAGCTGTTAGAAACAAAACAAGCACACAACACCACACTTCACCACACTGCACGCCTGAGGTGACAGTACAGACACTCACATCAGACTAGGCCTAAGGTACAGACTGGGAAAGACCTCAAGTGGTTAACAGAGCAGGACAGGATGTGAAAGAATTCGGCAAATACAGCATCACAGGCCAAGAGGTAGGCCTGGGCCTAGGTGGCTTCACACCCAGGAAGAAGGATGCTGAGGACCAAGGATGGGCTGTGAGCAGCAAGACAAAAACAGTGAGCTTGAGTCTCCCCCACCTCAGATAGCTGATTGTGGTTCAGTTCAAGAGAAGTGAATGGAGCCTGACACAGTGGTTTTCTTTTCTGTCTGTGAATTAGGTTTAATTCAAATGGTTAGGTCTTAGGATGGGTGAATAAAACCAAACATACACCCAAACGGAACACAATGATGCAGTTCCTGTGGCCTGTCCTCACCTGCCTCAATAAAAGGAACTGCGCTAAGCAATCTCTTGGTGATCAGTGGATTGCCATTCCTTCCTTGTGTCAGTAAACGTTACTGAGGGTTGTAAGGAAGGAAAAATTTCCCTCTACCCTTCGAGGTTCTTGGCTGAGACTACCTGTAATAAAAGACATATTAACAGGAGAAAAACAAACAGAACTTTAATAACATACAGACCTCCTGCATACAGAATAGAGACCCAGGAAAGCTGAGCAGTTCCCCAGAGGGCTTAAACCACCACCTTAAATATCATCTCCAGCTAGACAAAAGGAGATGTTAGGGTTTGGGGGGTGGGAGGAGGCCAGTTAGGGTAGGATATCAGGAAAAGCACAGTAAGCAAGGGTGTAACTGTTATGCAGATTTAAATCCACGCCTTCTGCATTGATAAAGAATTTCTAGAAATTTGGTCATCCCCTCTTCCCTACAAATAGAGAATTTCTTTACAAATGTAAATTTCTCATACAAAAGAGTAACTTCCACTCGGTTTTCAGAGCTTTTCCTATCTCTTCTGTTTCTTTAAAATAATCAGCCTAAAACGATCCTTATACCAAAGAGACATATTTTAGGGTGTGAAATGCTACCTGCCACAAGCATTGAGCAGACTGAGAGACTGAGACGTAGTCCCTGAGCGGAGTGGGGAGATCATTACGTCCACGGTTGGAAAAAAAGCAGAAGCAGCTCCTCCTGTGGCCCCTGCCAGAGAAAGATGTTCTCCTTTTAGATTCATTAGGGCAGCATTAATTCAGAGAACCTGGGGTCTGGGGCCTAAACACTGTCACCACCTCCTATTTTGTGAGCAGATGTTAATCCAACAAGCCTGGAGGAACAGTGCGCGAAAAGGGAAGAAGGCACATCTGGAGAAGCCGCCGTTTGAAGAAGTAGGAAAGACATCCAGCCTCCGTGACTCTCAAACTTGAGCAAGCACAGAGTCACCTGAAACAGATTGCCGGGCCCTGTCCCCAGCACGTCTCCTTCATTAAGTCTGGGGTGGAGTCTAAGTGTCGCCATTTCCAACAAGTCCCTAGCGATACTGATGCAGACGCTGCCAATCCCACAGCCAGATTTTAAGAGCCATCGCCCTAGGTAAACTATCTCACCTGTTTTTCCCAGCTCACCTGAGCAGATGAGTGACGTGGAGATACATAGAGGCCTAATAGGAAGGGCCCAGGATCAAACAAGTTGGCTGGGGAGAAATGTGAGGAGACATTCCGTTGGAAGACACAAGTAGTAGAATAAGAATAGCGGCTAACATTGATTTATTGTGCACTTACGATGTGCCGAGCACACTCGAGGCACTTTATAAGTTATCTCATTTAAATTGCACGGCAACCCTGCAGAGCAGGTGGAGCTAGGAGCAGGTGGTGCTATTCGTTTCCCCTATTTATATAGATAGGGAGGATAAGTAAGTAGGTGGTGCCAAGATTCAAGTTAAGCTCAAGTGCTCACACCTTTAACCACTGCGTCCTTCTGCTGGCAAAGAAAGTCAAAGCAATGCCAGGAACAGAGAAGCTAGAATTTTCTTTCCCTTGTGACTCCTCCTGCCAGGCCTTCAAGGAAGCACCTCACCTTTGTGAGCTAGTCTTTTGGGGAGAGAAGCAGGTGAAAAGGAAAGCCTTTTTTTTTTTCCTAGCCCTTTGCTAGGGCTGCCAAAACAAAGTACCACAAATTGGGTGGCTTAAGCAACAGAAATGTATTGTTTCCCAGCTCTGGAGGCTGGAAGTCCAAGATCAAGATGTTGACAGGGTTTGTTCCTTCTGTTGGCTATGAGGAAGAATTTGCTACATGCCTCTTGCTTAGCTTATGATGGTTTAATGGTGATCTGTGACATTCCTCTGGAGGACAGACACATCATCCCGACCCCTTCCTGCATGTTCCCGTGGTATGCATGTCTGTCTCCAAAGTTTCCTTTTTTACAAGGACGCAGTCATATTGAAGAGGCTGAGATGTGGCCCCCGAATGAAGTGGGGAGATAGTTACATCCACAGTTGGAAAGAGAGCAGCAGCAGCTCCTCCAGTGGTCCCAGGCGCACACCTTACTCGTCATATTGGATTAAGGGCCTCATCTTAACTAATTACACCTGCATTAACCCAAATTCCAAATAAGGCGACATTCCATGGTATTAAGAGTCAGGACTTCAACATTTGAATATGAGGGAGACCCAATTCAACTCATAACAGGAAGCAAAAATCTTCCAGGAACTAACTCCAAATGCCTAGGTCCTAAAGATATCAAAAATACTTCCCTGGGCTGGGCCAACCTGCCTCACTATATATACTAAATAAGGAGCTCCACTTTTATCCAGGACTTTAGAAACTGTCACCTATGATGTAGAATCAACTAGGAAAAAGTAGGAGTATGTTCAGAGAATTTTATAACGAGATTTTTTTTCCTTAACACTTAACTTCAACTTCAACGTTCCTCTTTCAGATGTATCTACCATCCAATTATAAAGTAGAAATGCAGTAAGTCAGATGAAAATGGTCTTTTGGTACCTGACACTAGCCAATGTGGTGAACCTCTCCTCTTTGAACAGCGTTTGGATAAAAGCTGTACTCATTTTTGGAGAGCAAGTTTGAATTAGAGAAGATGGATGTGAAGATTTCTCTGAACAAAGGTCCAAGAAGTAAAGCAAAGAGAGCTGATGTTCTGTATCAAACTGCCTGACAAAGGCATAGTGATCTACTGATTTCGTTAAGAGATTCCCCCCATTTCCTTCCCCCACTCAGTGTGGGATGGGCAGAAAGTAGAAAAATGTAATATCTGAATCCTGTGAGAAGTTCCTACGACTAGGGATGGGTAGAACATTTCTTGGGGTACGGAGTGCAGTGTCGTAATTAACTGGAGAGAGAACAGTGAGGGTGTTCTTGAGAATGCCAATTCATATCCAATGCAGAATTTAATTTGATTTAAAGTATATCATCTTTGTTTAGAGAGAGAAGACAAAGAGACGTGAGTTCCAGCCTCTACTGTGAAAACCTCTTTCCTTTATTCACTGTTTATTAGATTCCTACAATGTGCCAGGCATTGTGAAAGCAATGAGTTGGAAAGTCAGATTTAGCCAGCTCCTCCTCTCATGAAGCTCTGTGACCTTGGACAAGTACCTTTCTTCATGCATCAGTTTCTCAATCGGTAATATGAAAACAGAAAATTGAATTTCCCGAAGGAATTCAATACAATTTCATGAACCTCTACGTAGCCCTTAGCTTGGTGCTGGACAGCGTGTTCAGGGACAGATGTCTAGAGAGAAGAAAGGGAGACAGGGCTTTTGGTGAGTTAGATGCAACCCCTGCCTCGGAGAAGTGGAAATAAGGTGGGGAAGGCACACGTGTAAATGACTGAGATCGGTACTCAGCAGAGGCGCAGGCACCAAACAAAGAAGGGACTTACTCTGAGTGCGGAGGGGGAGCAGAAAGAGCCCTGCAGGAAATCGTGTGCACCCTTTACGCTGGGCCTTCTCTGGTAAAGAACTGAGGAAGGACAGTCCTGTGCCACGCTGGCAAGAAAGGCCCACGGCAAACGCAGAGAGCTGTTTGATCAGATGGCTGCTATCTCCTGGGCTTTTTGCCCTTTGCTCAGGAACTCAAAAATGCAGTTTAGAAGGGAGTCAGAAACAATTGGACTCCAAGAGCCATCAGAGCGATTCAGATAAGTCGATAATTAGAAACTAAAGTATTGACGTGAGGCAGGGGTGGCGACAAAGAGCAGAGCACATCATCTAGGGGGACAGCAGCCATCGCTCGGCTCGGCCAAATTGTTGCCGCACAGGAAAGTTAGAGCAGCTAGATTTGGGGTTTTCTCAGAGAAGTTAGAAGTGTGTGTGTGTATGTACTGACACATACATAAGTGTATGTGTATATATACATACTGAAGATAAGCTCCAAAATGTGCCACTCTTACATGTGGATTATTTGGGGCTGAAGGCAGTCACGACCCAACAGACTCAATAAAAACTTTTACCTCCTCCTTAACTACCTAAAAGAATTTAGAAAGGGGTCTGGGTTAGCTCAGAAAGAGAGCTACGACCAGAGATAACTTTTTATCTGAAAAACTAACCTACATGGCAGGGCAAACATCCAATTACCAAACATCTGCTCTTCTTATTGTCCTGTGAATTATCTCCCCTCTTGAAGCCCCAAGCCCCTATCCCATTCATTAGCTCAGGAAGGCATCTAAGCTGCAACTGCCCAACTGCCCTTGAGTATCATATCTTTGGGGCTCCGGTATGTACGAAATTAGTTTTTCTTCTGTTAAGCTATCTTACATCAATTTAATTATTAGACCAGCCAAATATCCTAGCAGGGAAGAAGAGAAAAAATTTCCAGCCCTATAAAACATCCACACATACATTTTTTTTCTTAGTATTAATATTCCTAACACATTATACAAGGCAAATACAACACATCTGATTCCGTGGGCCGAATTCGGACCCACAGGCCACCTCAGTACAAGTTCAGGTTCCAAAAGGGTAAGTAACTTGCACAGGCCACGACCGGTAAGTGCAGAGGCTGGGGTTCATGTCTGGGCTGTTGGACCCCCAAGGTGAGCTGGTGGGAGGGCTGGGTAGAGTAAGAGAAATCACTCTGATTATGGAGCTGGAAGTTGTGGAGGGAAGAGGAAAGACGCTTCGAAGGCACAAACAAGGAAAAGAGTAGGCAACCTGGGGATGAGACGTTCTAACGGAATATTTTTCAGGTGATTAAGAAAGTTAAAACACACGTGCACTTACATGTGAGGAGTGGCCAGAGGAAGCAGCAAGGTTGAACATACATCTTTGGTTGAAAGAGACCAGGGACCAGAAAAAAGAGAAAATACTTGGAATCACAACTGGCGGATATTAAATCCTAATGGGTCAGTACTCAACAGGGGCTTCAAATACTAAAATGAAAATTTACTACTTATTAAAGAAAAACACCAACCTGCCCAAAATAAACCTGAAAAGAGAAATAAAATCCTGGACTCTTCACCCCCAGTCCTTCCTTTCAAGCCACAATTTCTTTCCATCAGTAATTAAAACAAATCCTGCAGGCATATTTAAAAACCTAGAAGTCTAGCTCTGCCCTACGGGGTGCCACAGGTGAATATTTGCATGTCGGAGAAAAGAACATTCCACTGACCTCCCCCATTCTCCAGAGAGAACCCAGGGCCTTGCAGGTCTCTGGCAAAAGGTGAGATCTCTCTCTCACACACACACACCCACACACACACACACACACACACCATGCACGCGCGTGCACACACGTACTATCACTGTGTGTGTGTGTGTGTGCGTGCGTGCGTGCGTAAAACTGTGAGCTGTTGGGTTTATGATGCTGGCCATGAAGCAAGGTGGGGGAAAGGTGGGGAGGGGAGAAAGAAAAGTACTGAGAGAAAGTAAAATAGAGAGATACTTCAATCTAAACGTAATCTTTGAATTACTTTCCTTTTTGCTAAAGCCATTCCCATTAAACTACTAAATGACACAGCTATTCTTGGGTTACACCTTCAGAGAATTTTTTGATTGAAAATGTGTATTCTTTTCAAGAATGAGGGAGAAGCCACCTATTTAGATACATGGCAGAAAGCCATTAAGGCTGAAGGCACAACAGGATATGCCTTATTGGGTATGAATGTGCCAGTGAAAGCTGATCCTTGCCAAGCCTTTACCACAATTAGATACTGTGCATCCTTAGCGATTTCAATGAAAATAAAATTCTGAGGGGTTCTTGGGGGAAGATTCACAAAAGTCGTAAAGCAAATCTTTTTGACTCAGACTGGTAAACATGAAGCAGTAAGGGTCTTCCTCAGGAAATAAAAGGGAAAATAAATTATTCTTTGGTATTTGTGAAAGGCGAGGCCTAAAAATCTGCAAAGGCTCCACAGGCAACAATCTTCCTCCCCTCCAGAGGCTTCCTTCTACAAGTGATCCCTCCACAGGCTGAGCATGTGAAATAAAAAAGAGACAGCCCTCCATTCGAAGCCGTTCTCCAGAGGGGAGAGGTAGGAGGCCTGAGAAGGAATGGAGCATCTGACCCAGATGACAAACAAAATCAGGGACAGTGGCAGCCACTGCCCCAGAGCTGTCCCCAAGGCCAGGCTCACCATGCTGAGTTCTCCCCTAAGATTCCAAGGTGTTCTTTCCTCCCACTTCCGTGAAGATTTTTTTTTTCTACTTGACATATACTTTTAAAGCTTCCCGCCCCGTCCAACCCCACCCCCTCCACCCCACCCATATACTGCATGCTCAGGTCAAAATGTTCATTCAGTCCACTTTCAAAATCCCTCCGTGGCACACCTGTTTGAGCACCTGACACAGGTGCTGGGCCCCAGACTGCAAAGCTGTCCAAACTTACTTTGCAATAATAAGGAGTAAGAAAGGCCTGAGCGACGAATGGGGCAGGGGAGGGAAAAGCATTGACTTCAGGACAGAGAGGGACAGGACGTCCAAGCGCAGAGAACTGGTTCCTCACAATACTTCTAGCGTCAATAACCCATGAGGGAGCCTGGGTGTGTGGATGGACTTAGTCCACCTAGAGTCACAGGAGGCTCGATATGCCTAACCTTGCATTTTCTCTTTTCTTTCTGCCTAATAGCTCGTGTGTGTGTGAAAGAGACACCCCATGAACAATCCTTTTGAGAAACAATGGAAGGGCAAAAAAAGTCATTTCTTTCTAAACAAGAGAACCCCACCCCCAATACACACACACACACATATACACACACACACACACACACACACACACACACACATATATATATATAAAATGGATATTTCTATCCTTCGAACATGTATTCCTCTATTATGTTATGAAGACATTGAGGGTAGGAGATAGAGTGTTAATATTCACATTCCATTTTCAGCCTGGGCGTATGAGCAAGGCTGGGTCTGCTACTAACTTTATGCTTGTTACTCATTTCTCCATTACATCTCTGTTTTTATTATATGTATATTTGTTTTCTTTATGAAGATCACAATTTCTATATACACAGCAAATTATCTATGTTCAGTTCCCCCTTGGGTATCTTAATTCTTTTTTCTAAATATTGGAAAACATCTTTATCAGAAAAGTTGATTAGGTTTGTTTATTGAATGAAAAAATTTATTTTTCAAGTGTAAAATGGAGTATGAAAATAAAAGTTATTTGGAAAAAATAGAATTATCAAGTCTAGATCTGTATAACATATCTGTTTCTGCAGTTTACTTCAAAGAGAGATAAAAAATATGGAATAACATCATGCTAACTGAACATTTCTCTGGAAAAATATTTTCCTGTTCTGAAAGGATTTTGACAAACTGCATTTCGGAGATAAGGTAGAATCACATGGTAGGTTAAAAACAGTTAAACGTCCATAATTTCATATGATTAAATCTAATACAAGAGGATTGAGGAAAGTGTCATTACTTTTCTACTTAGTTATAATAATATTGCTACTCAAATTTTACACTTAAAACAGGTGAATTTTATGGCATGTAAATTATGTCTCAGTGTTAGGGACTGATGTCTGTGTCCCCGCTGGAACTCCCATGCTGAAATCCTACCCCTCAATGTGGCCTTTGGGAGGTGATTAGAATTAGAGGAGGCGGTGAGGATGAGGGTGGAGTCCTCATAAATGGGATTAGTGCCCTAATGAGACGAAAGAAAGAGCTTGCCTCCCGTCTCTGCTCTGCCATGTGAGGACACAAGGCGGTGGTCGTCGGCCAGAGGGCCTTCACCAGAACCCAAACATGCTGGTACCTTGACCTTAGGCTTCCAGCCTCCAGAGCTGTGAGAAATTCTGTTGTTTATAAGCCATCTAGTCTATGGTGCTTTGCTCTAGCAGCACAAATGGATCAAGACATTCAATAAAACTGTTACAAATTCTACTTGAGTCATTTGTTTATGGCCATTTTCAAAACACTAATTCATAATTTATAGGTGGAAGATCTTATGGAGGTTCCACGAAGTGAAATGACTTATCTAACTTATTCAGAGATGGGGTGGAAACCAGGCCACAAAAAAAAGTTCAGACTTGCTCTTTTTGCTCAATCCCCTAGTTCACAAGACTTGGATATAAAAGAGCCTAATCCATTCTCAATGTTTACAGCTCTCCAAGATGGGAGGATAATTAAAACCAAGGTTACAGAAGTCTGTTGAAAAAGAGCCAGAAACTAAAGTCCATGGTCTCAACTGCTGCTTTCTCCAGGTAAGTTAACCATTAACATGAGGCCAAACAAGGACTTTGTCTTTTCCTCTGACGTTTCCCCCTTCTACTGGGACACAGCTGCTTCTCCCATGCCACCTCCTTCCGGCCCAGCGTATTTAATGTTATCAGACAACAGCTTCCCTGTGGAAATCCAGCTCAACCCAAACAGTCCACACTGGGAGATGGGAAAGAAAACATTGGCAGCAACATTCTGAAAGCTCTTTACATTGTTGTCCACCATGAACCGGGCATTGGGGAAATGGCCGTGCTGAATGTATTCCTGGTAGCAGATGAATCCACTAAACCTACAGGAAGCCCTCTCAGAGAGTATTCAAACTTGAACTCTCACTTGAATCCATGGAGATCTGATTAAAATGCAGATGCTGATTCTTTAGGTCTGAGGCGGGCTCTTGAGATCTTGTCTTTCCAAGGAGCTCTCAGGAGGTGCAGATGCTGCTGTTTGGTGCAGAGAGCCCACTGAAAGTGGCCAGGTTCCAGGAGGGTGCTGTTCAACAGAGATGCGAGGCAAGGCAAAAATGCGAGGACCATACATCACTTTAAATTTTCTGGTAGCTACATTAAAAAAGTAAAAAGAAACAGCTAAAATTAATGTTAATAATGTCTTTAACCCAATAATTTAAAATGTCATCATTTCAATATGTAACTAAGATAAGAATTCACTTATGAGGTGTTTTACATTTTTTTTCACACTAAGTCTTTGAAATCTGGTATGTATTTTACACTTACCGCACATCTCGATTCCAACCAGCCATGTTTCAAGGGCTCAGTAGCCTCCTGCGACAAGTGGCTGCTGTCTAGAACAGCTCAGTGCTAGGGGCCTTCTTAAGCAACTTCGTAATGCCTAGCTAGGCACACCACGAGCAGCCAGCGCTAAGGGGAGTTATTCTCCTCGTCGTCTGTTTTTTCCTGGTGAGAAGTTTGCTGAGAGATCATAGAGACCCAGAAATGGAGACAAGAAATGTCTTTTGAGGTCTACTTAGCAGAAGCAGGGAGGAGCACGATTCAGAGAGGAAGAAGGGCATTTGCAATTGGGAGCCTCTAACAGGGAATCTAGCAAGCACTCTGGCAATTTCGGGGCCATGTCCAAGTCTGGTGGGGGAGAGGCAGGGCAAGAGAGGGGCCCTGGATGTACTCTGCTGCTCATCTGCCCTGACACCCTCACCACCCATCCCTGTGCTGGTGCTGCTTGGGTCCGTGCCCCACACCCTTAAATCACAACCAAACCCACCAATCCTGCAGCTTGACTTTAGAATCAAAAGTGAACTCAAAGAGGGAAGGAAGGAAATTAAAGAAAGGATAAAATGAAGAGGAAAAAGGAAAGTGAGCCAAATGGGAGATAAAAGAGTCCTAAGAAAAAGAAAAACTCTTCTAAACACTTAACCTTTATTTTCTTACTTTCTCACTCTTAGCTCCCAGGCTACACACAAGAAGATAAATTTTGGAGACTTAGTTTACCTGCCTTAGACTAGAGACAGGAGGAGGCTTGAAAGAACAGCATTTAGCCACATAAAACCAGCATGAGAGGAGCACTCCTGACTCTTCAAATTCCCAAGGCAGGAATTCTTTCAGAAACAAAGACCTTCCTTTGAGATCTTCTAAACAGAGTTCACTACTTCAGTAAAATATCCTTTTCCATTTTTAAGAAATATTACACAATTATTTCTACCAAGTTGAAGTTTACCTCCATTTAATGTTCAACCACTAATTCAAGTCCTATTTTCCAGAACTACATGAATACGTGTCATCTCTATCCTTTAAATAATTGAAGACAGCTGTTCTAGCATGCTTGTCCTAGATCTCTTACTATTTAAATCTGCCAACACCTTTATATCAGTTTGAGACCAATATATATGGTATTGTAATTGTCCAGAAAGAGGATTAAATAAATTGTAGTAGATCTATACAATAGATTATTACACAGCCATTAAAAAATGATGGAGATGTAGATTTACTGACATTGAAAAATTTTCACCATATGTTAAATGATTAAAAGGCAGGCTAGAAAACCAAGTGTATAGTAGGATCCCATTTAAAAAATATATATAAGTATAGCTATACAGTGAGAAAAGACTAGAATACACACTAATATGTCATAGAGGTTATATATGATTGAAAGCATTATAGATATTCTAGTCTTTTTGCTTAACTCCATTTTCTGATTCTTTTATAAGAACATGTTGTGCTTGTATAATACAGTTAAATAATGTTTTATGTAAATAAATTATAAGCTGTCTTCATAGACGATAAGAACCAAGGACAAATCACTTATTCACCATCCATCCATCCATTCATTCATTCAATGAATGAGTACCTACTGTCTGCCAGGCACTGTTCTAGGTGCTGGGGTACAGTAATGAGTGAGAGTTGGCCCTATAACATCTTCTCGCAAGCCTCCCACATTCTGAGACAACCACAAGGCCTGTGGAGAGACATGCACAGATTGCCAGCGTGCCAGGTGGAGCCATTCCCCTGCGCCATGGAGGACTTAAAAATTTCTTGGGAAAGATTAGTTAAGAGAGGGAAGAATGACATGCAGAAGTCACTAAAAATAACACAATGGGCTCTGATTAGGAAGCTGTCACTGATTAGTTAGCAAGGAAAAGAAGTCACACAGGCACTATTGGTGTGCCGAAGAGGCATCGACCATGGATGAGGAGCTAATGAAAAGCCCATTGGACACAACCTAACGGGAGAGTCCCGAGGATTCCCAGAGCACGAGTCTGAAAATACTACTTTAGATCAGCAAAACCAAAAGTGGAAGGGTTTCAGCTTTTCAGAACGACGAAAATGTTTAAAGGCTAAGAAACAAAATAACAAAAACTCTGAGAAAACTATTGTCATGTTACCTGAATATGCATTTGAAGCATTTCTGTCAGAGCATGGTGGTCCCTAATTACTGTGCTCAACAGAGTTGGTTAGAATTTGGGTCTTCCTAATCCTCCAGACCCTACAAAGCTAGAACCTGGTAGAAGAGGGAAGGAAAATTATGATTTAAAAAGGAGGGGGCGGGGGCGGTCCAGAACAGTTGTTTGCTTAGCAGCCGATCCTTCACAGTAAAGACACTATTTACAAAACAAAAAATAAAAGTTGTCATTTTAGATTTGGAAGGAATCCTGGAGATTATATAATCCAAAGACTTTTTTCGAACATTTAATAAAATTTTTAGCTCCGGGACTCACTGTTCAAACAAAAGCCCACTCCACATTTTCTAATCTCACCCCCCAATCTGAGGGGTCTAAGGATACTCACAGAGCAAAGTTTAGAAACCACTAGTCTAGCCTAATTCTCTTAGTTTATAGATGAGGAAACTAAGGTCCAGTGGGATGAGGTTATTTTCCCAAGGCTAAACCTCTAGTTTAAAGAAACAGCTTGCACTCCTGAGCATTTTTTCACAGGACAATGCTATTTCTAGTAAATTACTCATTTCTAAATGGCTATACATGTTTTGGTTTGCCAATACAAAATCGTATCAGTAAGAAACTGTTCCAAAGCAAAACTGAGACTTTTAGAATTCTACTTGTTCTGACACTGAAATTATGCTCTTAAAAATCATTTCTTTTTTTCTACCGGACATCAAGAATAGCTTCCATTCTTAGTTAATTTAAGCATTATTTCATCACAAATTTAAGAATACGGGATTTTAATGTTTTATTGCATTTTCTAGCAAGGTTTTTTAGGCTTAGACCCAAAATACTTCCCAAAGGAGAGCATCTCCAATTTGGTAATTTATATCAACAAGAAAATATGACTAATTAATATAAATCAGCTTTACTGCCAACTTTTTAGGAATAAATTTATTTTATCAAGTAGCCTGTTAATTAAACAGGAGTATGATAAGGGAAACAAATAATAATAATACAAATAAATTAGGTCCCCCAGGTCTCCCATTATTTTCAAGGAGAGATGCTGCGGCCATGAACAGGAAAACATGTTACACTTTCAATGACAAAATTCAAATACAATTTTGGCACAGCTATTCCACCAGTATATAAAAATCAAGTAAAACAAAAAAGACACTGGATATACATTCTTAACAATTAATATTCTGTACATATTTGGGGAGGACAGGACATAGGTAAATGAAATGTCGACAGTCTAGCATACGCTGTGATGAATGTTATGGGCAAGATAAGTAATTTTGAATATCAAGATATATTTGAAGGTTCCTAGTCTTCTCCCCACCCAAAGAAATCAGATGTATTATTCGGCTTCTCCTAGCATCATAACGAGGAACAATTTATTGAGGGACTGCTACATGCTTTGAGCCACCATCTAAAGCAATAAGGATTTTTAAAAGACAGGTCCTTATGCTAATGTGGCTTGGTCTTCTCAAGGAGGCACGAGACATAAAAAGATAAACAAAAGCCAGGAAAGCATATTCTGCATCAAATTATTGCTACGGGCAATGAGTGCTGCCAAGGAAAAGTGACTCAGGATTTCTCTGGAGAGGGAAGTCTTCTTGAAGTTAGGATGGCTTGAAAGAAGGTCATTTTTATATAAGCAAAGAGAGTCTTCATAGCATCCAGACGAGACTGTGGGTGTATGTACAAAAATGTGTGTGGTGTAGTCTGGCTGGAAGAGCGGGGTTGTGAAGGAAAGAATGGGTGGTGTGATCATGATCCCACAACGAAATTGGGTTCAAACACGTTTTAAGAGACATTATAAAGAGGCTTGAAAATTAAACTATGTTGAGACCTTCCGATGGGGTAAGGGAAGGAAATTGAGTGAAGGAGGTTCCCATCCGAAATCATAAATTACTCTTGGCCCACTTTGGAGTGTCTTGGGAAGATTTGTCTGGCAGAAGAGTATGTAAAAATTGACTTGAGGGAGGGGAGATTATAAGAAGGGGCATCAGTCAGATAACTATTACACTATTTAGTCACCAAGTCACGAAAAGCTGGGGGACTGGGAGAAGTCAAGATGACTGAAGATTCTAGCGTGAGTGGGAGTCTTTATCTTTGCTGAATGAATAACTGAACAAATGAACGAGGGCCAAAATTCAGAGTGAGAATTGGTTTAAAAGGGAAAGAGGAGAAGTATGAACCTAGGTGAGTTAAATGTATAGTCATGGTGGAATGGGGAGGCATAGGCCCCGGGCAGCGGTTGGTTGTGGGTGTGAGACCCAAGTCTGAGAGCACCTGCCACTGGGAGCTTAGACACAGCGCAAGGACAATAGGGAGCGCTGAAGAATTAGTTCAAGACACGTTCAAACTTAGGGAGAAGAAAGAGTAGTTGGAACTAACAAAGAACTGAAAAAAGACATAATCTGAGAATTAAGTGGAGAAACAGGGCAATGGAATGTCCTCGACGCTGACCGATTCAGAAGTTAAAGAGAATGACAGCAGAGGTCACCAATGGCCTCGGGAAGAACAGCTTCAGAAAAATAACAAAGGCGAAAGCTAAATTGCAATGGGTTAAAGAGTAATAGTGGAAAGAGCAAGTGTAATGTTTAGCTGTCCAAAGAAACCACAGCAATCGAGGGGGAAAGAAAGTAGAGAGAAGATTTTAAAGAAATATCCATGGTACAGAGGGTTAAGTACCATGAGGCACCATATCTGGTCTCTATGGACTGTGGAGGTATACATGGACTGGTTCTTTTAATGTGATTTCTGCTTTTTAGTTTAGCAGGTGACATGCACATCTTTTAATAAAGAACCCTCTAACTTTTTATACTTACATTTTAATTTCTTGAATACTTTGTAAGCCAGGATACTTGAGTACTTTTTCTCCAGGATACAATAACACATTTCATTCCATTAAATTGTGCTTTGTACTCTGTAAGATGAAGTGTAGAACTTAAAAATATTATAAAGCAAAAGGGAAACATTTCAGTTAATAGAATTTCAGTAACCAAACATATCCTAAATTATTTTGGAACTTGATTGGATAAAAGGAACCCCATCTATTGGTTGCCTATTTTCTCTTTTATTACAAAAATCAGCACTCCTTTATCAGACTCCCTTTATCACTTGTTCATTTTTTCTCCTCTTTCCCCTAGCCACTTATGTTAGGAATTGGCCTATGTTGTTTGTAACTTCAATCTTTCCCACTACTCATAAAATGAGCATAACTAAAATTGACCAAGTGCTTACTTAGTATGTGCCAGGGACTATTCTAACTGCTTTTCATGGGTAGTGTCATGTATTCCTCCCAGTGTATTTTATGGATGAGGTTAAATGACTTATCTGAGCTCACGCAGTTCATAAATAATGGAATCAAGACGAGAACCAGGAAAGTCTTGCTGCAAAGTCCACAGCCTTAAGCAGCTGCTACACTGCCTCTCTCCAGATCCTCTAAGTCTCTTTCCATCTGCATTCCTTCTATTCAGGAACTTCTTCAGAGTACTTACTTCGCTCATCAATATTTATTGCGTAATTATGGGCAAGCACACTATGCTAGGGGCTGAGGTTTCAGGGACTAATGATATAGACACTGGAACATACTGTCCAGGTGAGGCAAACAAGAAGTCATTAGAACGCAGTGTGAGGGGTGAGTGCACACCCATAGGCCCTCACCAGGTCACGCTCAAGGAGAGGAGATGACTTTCCTCAATACCATCAATTCTGGTATTGAGTGTGAAGGAGGTCATCAGCCTGCTAGCCTTTGAATACCAGATCCCTATTCGCTAGGTAGGAGACTCTGAGGAAATTATGGAAGCTCTTTCTGGGCCTGCAAGTAAAATATAATAGACTACATAGAGTGGTTCTCCAAATCTGTCCTTATCTTTCTTCCTTGATCATTTATTTACAGGGGGCTTCGACAATCAACTCGATGCCCGTAACTTCCAAATCTTCTTCAGCTGAGCCTCCCTACAAGCCCTGACTACAACTACTGGTTGGTCATCTCCACCTGAATGCCCCTGCTTCCAACTCAAACTTTATATTTAAAACTCCTTGGCTCTCTCAAAATCATTAAGTGATGTTGTCCACTTCTACTCCCAGGATCGGTAATTCAGAAATCCAGGGATGAAGCCTCTTTTGATTCCTCCTCCTCCCTACCCTATTTCCAAGTCTTTTGGAATTCCTCCTTCCTTTACATTTTTACCACTAGTTTTGACTCCATTAACTAGCCTACTGCATATAGCCTCCTAATTTTGCCTCTCTGCTATGAACCTTATTCTCTTAAATTATGCCAGATTTGTCTTCTTGAATCATAGCTATCATTCCATTGTCCACTGCCTACTTTAGCCTTCCATGCCCATTATGCTGTCATCCCCATTAGCTTCTCCACTCTGTTTCTCACCAGTCTCCAGACATTTTATACTTAAATTGCTCCCTGTTCTCACAGACCATGAGTTATCCCAACTGGTTAATCTGCCCCATCTGGAACACTTTCTCCACTTCTCAATGTCCAAATACTGCCCATCCTTGAATGCTCTGTTCAAGTGCACCCTTCTCTACAAAATTTCCCGTCCTTGGGTCGTTAATCATCTCTTCTTGACATAAACTTACATTCTATCACTCTTCTAAGTGCCTATTTCTACCTCGTTTGTATAGTTATGCATCTTCTACTTCATGGCAAAGAGTTTGACTATAGAATCCAATGGTGAGTCATCCTTATGTATTCCAGTATCCCTGACAAAAATTGCTCAAAAATATAAATGACTTAAAAAAATGAATGAAAGATGGAAGATGGAAGAAGAGAAACAGCAAATCTCAGAGTGCTAAACAATAGGCATCTCTCCATCACAGGGATTTGAAGGAAAAATAATTGACTGTGGTCACGTTAGTTGAAGAATATTCCAGGAAGCCAGTTATGTGCAAGGAGCAAATTAAGACCACCTTAATGTTCAGATTTAAACATTGCTGAAAGGTACAAATTAATGCAAATAAGGTTTTTAAACAATACAGGTTTTTTTCCTAGGAATTAATGAGGCAGAGGAAAGAGAAGGGTGAAGCTATGCTAATGAAAGAGTAAAAATATATTCTCTTCTAAACTCTAATCTTTGTTTTCACTTGGCATTCCACAGGCTCTCAGCACCACCCTTTTAAAGATGCTGCCTCAACTCAAACATTTTACTAATAAGCTTGTCTCCTTAAGGCTATTTTTAAAAAGTCAAATCAAGAACTTAGCCAGTATAATTCCAAAAGTTTGTGCATTTGTGTAGGGATTTAGAAAAGCATCCTTAATTAGAAAAAAAAAAAAACTAAAGTTTTAAATCACCTATATATAATTGAAGAAATTGGACACAATAATTTCAAGCATTCCTCTTCATACCTGGTCAATTTCAAAAGCAGAAAAAATGATGAAGTTCTGTCACTGCTGGTCATCTCACTAGTATTCTAGGCATGTGCTTTTAGTCTCAAAATATTAATTCCTTTTAGAGAAGCCAAGTATAATTTTAGAATATATCTTAAACATGCCTGGATTAAAAACCAAGGAAAACAAATCCAAATACTGCACAAAATAAAATACAGTGACTTTCTACAACGAAATGGGTAATTAGAAGATAATGAATTTTCTTTGCAAATTTTGTCCTAGCCTCTATGTGTACTTCAAAATTCCTCAGCAACTAAAGACAGCACAGGAAATGAAAAGTTCCAATCTACATACTAAAAAAAATAACTATCAATTCCAAGGAGATACAAGGCAGGCAGGCAACTTGTGCAACAACTTACAGGAAGTGGCATGAAATTGTGCTTATACCTGTGAAGTTATGAAAATCAAGAGAAAAGAGGATTCTGAGTAAATGAAAGAAAAATTGGCGTATAAGACCTTCATTATAGCATATAAGAATTTCAAATGCAACTTCTTGTTGGATTTCAAGGTTGGATACCACATTAAAGTCACCTTGGAGAGCATTTAATTGATCAAAAGCTAGTTAAATACTAGTAATTGTCAGTCTAACCATAAAGAACCATATACACATGTTTCTCTGGAATTCTAGATAAAATATAAGATACAAAAAAATATTTTCTTAAATAACAAAATGGGAGAGAATACCTTCCCTGGATTAGCAGCTTCTATCAATATCCAGGCAAAGGAAATTACACCAAAAACAAGGTTACTTCACAGCAAGATTTATTAATACATCCAAAAGAAAGAAAGAAAAATCATTTTGTCACACTATATACAGATAATACATACAGTGTTTTATACACATATTACATCAGTTTTTACACAAGAAAAATATACATAAAAATGTAAACTTTTGTATACAAAAACCCTTAAACAAATTAAACAAGGACCAGATAACAAAAGGAGACCAATCATTATTATTTCAGCAAATTTTTAAAACAGTAATACAGTACATTCATTGAGATATATATGGAAAATGTGAGCCATCTCTTGTTTAAAGGGAAATTACAAACCAAAAGCCCACCCTCTCCCAAAACGTGGTCTCCCCCAGCAACACCATACCCAATGTCATAGATATGTCTTTCCTTCAGAAGTGGTGGCTTTTACCAAAACCTGTCAATCTCCTCATCTGTTCCTATGGTCTGTGCAGAAGCAAGTGGCTCCTAGCTTTTGTGCATATAACTAAGATTCCAGCCACTATTAAAACAAATACAGAGAAGATTCTCGGTTTGTAAATTCCCTTTAAGCAACTTTTTTTTTTTGTAAATATTTTTAATGTATGGACTGTAAAACACTTGTGTGCCAAGGTGAATAAGAACACTGAAAAAGAAGGGTTTTGAGAACTGCTAGTCCTTGCTACCATGCAGTTACTTTGTTAAAATAGATTTTAAAACTGTGCAACCTGTCTGTCATTTACTGGTTTCAAATAAGCTACCTCACCTTTGATTTCCCACTGCAACTTGGTTTCAACTTACACTTCAGTATTCTAGTTAGTACCATACAATTGTTAAGAGGCTTTTTGTTAAAGGCTGCTTCTGATATCAAGTTCCAGCTCAGCTACCCTGAAATCACTCAAACCCCAACCTCTCTATTTCAGTCTTTAGGGGTACTCTTACTCCACTGTTTTTTGTCACATCTTACAATTTAGGACTGTCCACCTACATTCCTCTCTGTGAGGTCTTGAAACGTAATCTGGTGCCAACTCATCACAAGATAAAATATTTAAGTATTTTAAGATTCTTTCATTTGGTGTGTCAAACTGATATAATGAAAAATACGTGAAGCTGTGGGGACTAAGAATTAAATCTCTGTCAAGTGCATGCAGACTTGGAGTCCTTTTTTTAAAAAAAGTCTGGGAAGACCTTTAATAAATGCAAAATATGCTTAAGACAGCATCATGAGAGTGCTGCCTTCTCTCAGAGTTGAATTTTGAACAAGGCAGAATAACAATTAGGTGATATATTTCCCTGCAGCAAGAGAGTAGTTAACTTCCCCCAGGCAAAATGATCTGGATGATCATTATTTATTAATGAAAGGAAGAGGCAAATTGGTGAATTAAGTTGATCTAGGAGATGGTGGATGACATACACTAATGGAAATACTAGGATTGCTTTATAATTGAAATAAACAGGCTGGTTTGTGGTACATCTCCATTTCAGAGAAGAGAAAAGCACGAGGTTCCTCAAGTGAATCTCCAACTCTCTCCTTCTCCCATGGGACAGATGACATTTTAAAAATGACAGTCTCCCTTTCAGTTAAAAAAACATAACAATAAAAGGAAAAGGAAGATAAATAAATAATGTGTGGATGTCTTTAGATGAGACTTTTAAATGTTCTTTAAATAATTTTTGATAATGTATTTTAAATCATTACATACAACTGCCATTGCAGTGACAATATTCCAGTAGGGGCAGCATTTTGCTAAATGTAAAAGATTGCCATTTAAAACTCATACATATACATGTGTATATACAGCATATCAACACTATTTATATACATATATATCTAGAGAGCAACATTTCATTGCCTTTGAATAACTATATATCCTCTCCCACAATATATACTAGAGACATACTGTGTGAGTATATATGAAAGTATATGTACACATGCTCCAACATGTATATATACACTTTTGTCTGTGTGTGCATAAGAGCTTTAAAGGCACAATATATAGGGATGCAAGTTTTCTAGAGAGCTGCAGCAAAGTTAAAACAGAATGTCACAAATGTGAGAAAAGTCAAAAGGAAACAGCAGAATTCGTTACACAAGAATTCGTTAAAGCAGTTTCATCATGAGTAAAATTAATTAAAAATTCGAGAGGCTTACACATGACTTTGTATGCTTTCCATCAAAACAAAAATGGTAAATTTATGATTAAATCACAAAGTAAATTAAATTTTTAAATGACAAATTAATGACAATAAATGAGGAAATAAGCCTAACACTATTATCAATCATAAAATCATAATTATGTCCTTTTTCAATTTAAGTAAATATCCCAAAATTATCTAGGTAAACTTTTCAAATCAGTTTTATTTCAAGGTTGATTACTGTTTGTTTTTGAGACAAAGATGAATGCCCGATTCTCAAAATTACTAAAGAAAACATTACCCAAACGTACTGTCTTCTGGGAAATTTCAGAGATAAAGATTTAAAAAAAAAAAGAATTGAAAAGTTAATGAAATGCACTTCAGACAAATGCTTCTGGCTAGAAAGGACATAATAAAGGAGAAAAAACACAATGAAGTGTGATTTTTAAATGCTGACAGACTGAGAAGTTAGTGAAGTTGAAGAATAGTGGAACTGGCAAGGAAGAATAATTCCGACAGAAATTAACTCATAATAACCACGAACAAGACTATATTCCAAAGAACCTCCACTTTAGTGTGCTGATGATATACTCTAGACTGTCACCTCCTCCTGCTTATAGAATAATCCAGAATTTTCCATAGACGTATAATCTTGCTTAACAAAGGCTGTTTATCTATTTATTATACACACACATTTTTAGGGAAATATATGTATATAGCTTTATCTATACACACACATATACATACGTGTATATATAGATTATACAAATGTATAAATAAACATAATACTTCTCAATCTTTCCATTGACAAGGCAAGTTCACATTCAGCAAAGTGCCACCACATTCCATATACACATCTCTGTACAGATTTACACAAAGGGTATGTTTTCACCCTTCAACCAGGGGGAATTTATTCTAGTAAATCCCATTAATCAGTAACTGAAGGGAGAAATGGCACCAATACAAACTCCCTTCTTTCATTTGCATGCATATGTACAAGAAATATGCAGATTTTTTTAAACCCATAAAGCAAGAATGAATGAAACTGGGAGATGCTGCAAAAATATAACTGTAAAAAGAACAACATATAAAGCTTTTTTAGGTCTTGATTATATATAAGATGGATGAGGCTTCAAAGATAACTACAAATTCAGGTGTATTACCTGAAGTTGTTTCGACATATTTCAAGGTACATGATTTATATTAAAAATAAATGTGATTGGAGCATTTAATAACAACTCTAGTTTTGACTATTTTAGACCACCGGATACTCTAGTAATGAATGTATAGTAAAATGACAAACCTCAAAATATAGGAATGTATTTTTTTTTAATTCCATATGAATCAAGTCAAGGGTACCATGTTTTTTCCTATAACCAAAATCTGAGGGGTAGGGGAGCACGTGAACTCCATAATAACAGCACAACTGAGTAACTTTTAAAATACCTGAAATCATCCCAGCTTTAAAATATGCATGGTGAAATGATCCCACCAACTCTTTAAATAAAGCAGCCGCTTCAAAAAATGGCATTCTTTATAAAAGGCCTATCATAATTTTCTTAACCTCGCCAGTAAAAGATGATCAACAATATTTTCTAACTGAGAATATAAAGAAATCTATTCATGTAAAAAAAGGTCCAACTGATCTCTGGTCCCATCACTCCCACGGATAAACACAGCTCATGTCTAGGTCTATCTCTCTTATTTTTATGCTCAGAAGCGAAAGGCTGGTCTTAGAATCTACTGTTTCTCATGTCATCTTAAAAACATAGCATAATAGAAGTTAATCAAAATGTTAAAAATGCACATGATATCAGAGCTAGCCTTTTAAAATAAGATAACATGATGAAGAATTTGGTGTATTTATACAACAGAGACAATAAGAAAGTAACTCCAATACCCTCAACTAAAGAAATCGTATTTCTACAATACATTCTGTTACCTTTTTCTATTTTTACTGAAGCACACATTCATCTCTCTCACACACGTGCCCCCAATGTATATTTTTGCATGTGTGTAAAAACACAAATATATACATGCACACAAGTAATTTAATTCTATTTTTAAGTCACAGTGGGAATTCCTTAGTGAGGAGGGATAAAAAGGTTCCTGAATAAGACACTGAGAACATCTAGATTTATTTTCTCTATTTTACTTCCCAACTTACAGAATCGACTGTAAATTAAAGAATAAATCCATAGGAAATAAAAGAGGTCTTAAAAACTTAGCTTACAAATTCCAGCTACAGTAGTTGGGAATTTTACTTGATCTATGTATTTCTATTTACCCTGTAACTAAGCTTCTAGCCATCTTAAGTGTAAACCACAGATCATTTACTAAAGAAACATGATTCTCAACAGTTCTATGAGTCATAATAAATGGTCTAAAGGTGTTCTACATTTTGAGGCCCCAGGATATCCTTTTATTTTATATATCTGCAAGGTAGCAAAGGATAGCTATACACCTTGACACGGCAGAGATCCAGTGTAAAAAGGTGCTTCACTAGTTTGTTTTGTCAAAAAAAAAAAAAAAAAGCTCATATATAATTTTTTAGCTATTAAACACATAGGCAACATAATTCATTACACTCAATACAACTTTAGTATAAAACTTATAATTTATGAGGTGATGTTAATAGCATAAATTAATATACCTTTTCTCTTAAAATCTACAATAAGTATTCTGAAAGCTCATTGGGGAAGGAGATTTTTAAATAAAAGTTTTAAAGCTGTGCATGGGAAAGGATTCTGTATGCTGAAGCTGAGATGAGAAGCTGAAGGAGAAAGGAAAAAAGTCCTATGCAAGACACTGTGGGCTACGAAACCAAGTGTTTTCTCTTTCTTGCGCTCTCTTCAATGATGAGTCACCTTTAGTTTCTTGAAAACTATTGTCTTATTTTAAAAACTGCCCTAATTTCCACAAGGAATCCCTGAGACATACTCAACACTATACAGTGAAAAGAACTATCACTGTTGAGAGGAACTGATTCAACCCTTCCCAGCAGATGAAGACAGTGTCACGAGTATCAAACTTCCCATCACTTCCATACTAATCCGCTGGAGCCCACTGTACCTTAACGATGCAGGTGGAGTCATTTCAGGGCAAATCAGTCTATTCCCCAAGTAAAAGCAATGGTGTGGCATTTAGCTGCACTGGAGCCTTCTGCACTGCATGTTGAAAATTTTTCCAAGGGGAACTTTGGGTGCATACAGAGCTTACTTCAGTGGTCCCCAGCTTAAAACAAACAAACAAAAACAAACGAACAAACAAAAGTGAAAGAAGAGGATTCTATTACTCTTAGGCCAGGATCTGCACAGATCATGTGTGTGCGTATGCGTACTTCGGGACTAGAGGTGGGCTGAGCAAGCAGGCGGAAGGGAAAAAGCAAGGGAAACTGTGCTGCTGCCCTACATAGCTGACTAAGAGTTAGACAGGTTTTCTCTTTTAAGACTGCTTGTCAGACTAAACTTTATTTAAATCACCAAAAACTCTGCCAAACGTTCCCAAGATCCAGGAACCTGGGATAAAGAAAGTCATACCAAAACTGCTCTCTCTCTCTCTCTGAAATGCCTCATTTCCTTTCATTAGCTTTGTATCACAGGGCAGAGAGAGGAAAGCTAACAAAAAATAGGAGCTGGAGTGAAAAGAGAAATTTTGCTATTTAGAAATAAGGCTCTCTAAATCCGACCCACAATCTTTGCATTTATGACACTGGTTACTACAAGAGACATAACTATTCACTTATGTTTTGTTTTCTTTCCTAACTTGCTGGTCAAGGGAAAATGAATATGTTCTTCACTGGTATTTTATCACAAATCATTTGAAAGACAGCATTTACAATGTTACTTTAATCAACTAAACATGGATTTTGGTTCCCTCCAGAATATATTGGAAAGTTTATAAAGTTTAAGATATTAAGAGTCATTAAATTGTTCTACCTTTCTATAGAGAGGTAAGATTCAATTATTTTTCTATTATTATTCTGTGAAGATTCAATTGTTTTCACTGTACTGAAAAGGGGAGGGGGGAAACTATGTTCTATCACATATATATTCCCATCCCCCACTCCATCCCCAAGAAATACATTTCTTGTTAGGAAAAAAATCCTTGGAGCAATGTAGGTGTTGATGATGAAAGAGATACAAATGAAGACTATTCAGTAGGACTACATTTTCTTTCTAGGAATCCTTTAAATTGCCTCAATAAACTGCAGAGTTTTGCTGACCATTTAGAAGACCATTATACTATTCTATATATACCAGATTAAAAATAGAATTTAATAGAATTTTAAAAGGTTAAAAGAGGATAAGGAAAATAGAAACTAGACATCTAAAAACATTTTAAATGAATTAGTGTTATTAATACCCTCATCTTTTTACAATACCAATCCATAACGACCTATTGAACTAACTTGGAGAAAAGGCAATTAATTGCCTCATACAAATACTGCTGATGAAGCCTACCAACCATCATCACTATCCCAATGAAGCAAGGGCACGGGAAGGATGGCAAGCAAGTACCAATGAACTGACAGCATGGGAGTTCCCTACATATGCTCGAATTCTAGTGCCAATTGATAAAAACTGAATGGTATAGGTCAAGAGAAATAGAAATTCTTTCACATAAGAAGAATATTGTACTGATAGGGCACCAGTGTGTATCACAGACATCATTTCTTCCCTTCTTTGCTTCTTTGGATTTGTCATCATGGATTGAGAATAAACTCAGATTAGCAAAAGCTTTAGTGTTAGTCACAGAAAATGATGGTTCCTAACTTGCAGTTGAGATTGGGCTTATTTAAGAAATAATTCTTATAAAGAATTATTTGGCAAAGATAATGTATTAGCTTTCTTTAGCCTTAACACTAAAGAAGTAACTATAATCTTACGGAAAAGAAAAAAAAGTTTCCAACTTTACCTCCATACTATTTGCTTCTCATTAAATTATAATCTTCATGGAGCGACAACAGACACATCACACTGCCTGCGAACATGAAATTGCTTGGGGAGTCATTTATAAAGCAGTCATCTCTCACATGGTAGGCTACTAGAGAAAACAATCCTTTGCCATATAAACTATGCGACGATAATTAGAAAATTATTTCATTGCATAGTCTCTCACTTGGTGGGTTACATGTAATTGCTATTAACTATTGTGAATTGTTTACTAGCTATATAACCTACCCAGATGTGCAAATTGCTAAGCCATTTTTAACAGAGGAAAGAACAATGTCATAAGTACTTTAATTAAAATAATATTAACAATTATGTAGAGAGAGAAAACATATCTTTTCTGCAGATGCTACAGATCACAGCAAATGAATATCATACATTAGAATGGAATTCAAATTCTCAGAACACAGAATGTATCCACTAACTGCAGCCACTTTGTAAATTAAATCACATTAACATAATCTAACTGGCCTTTATAAATGGTCCCAAAGAACTGCAGAAAAAAGTGAACCTTCTTTGCCATTGCTTCTCATGAGTTTAACACCAGACTACCAGCTAGTTTCCACCTAATTAGGACCTTTTATAAAACTTGATTTTGATTCCAGTATTGCCTTATTATAAAGTAAGTGCTATTTTAAAAGACACTAATTTTCATATTTCTGGAGTAAAAGACACTTCATTACTTTCTTTACATATTAACAGCAAACCTACTACTAATAGAATTGCTCCATTAGGTAAAAGAAAAACATAACGGATATCTCTGGGTTCACAGATGTTCTTTCTTCCAAAAAGGGACTCAAGCAAGAAACAGCAAGAGCAAAGCAAACGGCAAGCTCAGATATTCGTTTTGAAGTAGATGAGAAGAAATTTTGTTTTTTACTAATTCCTCAAGTTTATACCGGTACTTTCTATGGGTGCCCTTTCTTCAGCTATCACCATGGACATCTAAAGAAAAATGAATTTACTCAAAGTTTTTGGTGTGAAGCTTTAACTGGCAACATTCCTGATCATTTCTTGCCTCCTTACCAGAAAGCAGAAAAGGGCTTTTAAATGCACATAAAACAGAAAATTGCAAACAATAAAATGTGCAACTTACTGCAAACTCAGTTTTGATAACTGAAGAATTTTAAGCAGCTACCACGAGGGACAAATAGCCATAAAAGTTCAGATCGACTACCCGTGACTTTCCCTTTGCTGTCAAAGAAGGGCTGATAAGAAAGCTGATGTGCTGCTCTGCTACAATGGTTAATTAGGACACAGCGGAGACTAAATCAAGTTGCTGGGAATGGACAGTTCTCTAATGATGATTACAATGGGGTGTGAAGAGGTTAGCAAACTAAATGACACTTTTGAGCAGAGGTAACTAATCATAATCATTTCATTATAGTACATTAAAATAAAAAAGCTGACTAACAGGTTCACAGGTGAGAAATATTCAAATTATCTGTTCTCACCGTTCAGAATAGAAATTTATGGTGATACCAAATATAACTGCTTTGTGACATAATTTATAATTTAGAAAATTCTCAATCTGCAAAAAAGGCAAAGCTATTAAAAATAAATCTTCCAATCAATTATCATGATTAAAAAAAACCTAAATATATTACAAACATATTTTTGGCCCACAAAAAGAAACTTCAATAAATACAAAATAGGGCATATAATGATTTCATACAGTCATATGACATTTCCCCTCCATAATCTCAGGCACGTGGTATCTGCATAATGCCTGCTGATCACCATCATTCCTTTAAAAAGCAGAGAAAGAAAAGCTTTCAAAAAAGGGACTGGTTAGAATTAGCATGGCATAAAGAGAATACATATAGGAAGTAGGAAAATACATCCAAATCTTTACCTATTGAAAAGGAATTAAGATCAAATATTCCCTGACAAATGAATCATTATATCATATCATTAATAGATACGTTCTCTCTACTCATCTTTTAAAATATATATATGTAAATTAGACTAGACTCAGGTATAAATAGCCAATGGTATCTCAGGGAACAGTGAACCGTCTCAGCAAAAGCAGAGTACAGATGCCTTTAAAATCTAGTTCCACCCTTCTGGGGGGAGGGGAAGGGGCAGGGGAGAAGGCAGGTAAAAAGAAAACTCACATATTCATTTCATAGTCACCAACTTACTAGACTACTCAGTATGATTTTTAACCTTAAAATCCTGGTACTTTCAAACAATTTCCCCAAACTTAAACCTAAGTACTTAAATTATTTTAAAAGTACCAAACAGTGGGTAAAATTTATGTCTCATTTCCAAAATCGGCTTTGAAAGAAACTTTAATATGTGTATCCTTCAGATATTACTTATCACTTCACAACTGGTACATTGATTCTACAAGTGTCTTCAACATTTTACAAATCTTACCAAAGAATCACTACTGTAAACATGAAAAGTTAAAAAGCAAAAGATGGATCAAGAAGTTCACAGATCGCATCTTTCCAAATCTATCTGACCTATCCCGCTTTTCACATCAAAATATTTTCTCTAATTACATCTTGCGAATGTATTCCATGACAAAGAAATTTAGGAACAAATGCATGTCTAAAAAGGCAATATAACCACCAGACCTCAGAATCTCAGCAACTCTGCAGTCACTCCAGGCAAGCTTTTTACGACATCCCCACAGCACTGATATGAATTCAGCCTTTTGTGTTCCTGGCTAACTTAGCAGAAAAGGGTTGAGCTGTTCATCATGAGACCAGACTATCCCCCCTCTTTTCAGGAAACTCAGTTAACTCAGTGGGAAAGAATGACCAACTTATTAGGGTTGTGAGATGTGGGAAAGGAGAAGAGCCTTACTCATTAGGAAAAAAAAATAACAATGGGACAGCTGCTTCCTGCCCTGCACAAAAACACACACGTGGGCGCACACATACACACAGGCAGTCAAAAGACTAATTTTTTTTCTTTTTAATTAAACATGATCACAATTAGGAATGGAATCCTGGCCTCGTGTGGTATTTAGCAGTTGGTGCTAAGTCAGAGCCTCGACCTGCCTCTCCACACCATTTGCTACGTCTTACACAGAGGGATTCAATGAATAGGATCACTCTATCTAGAACCACCTACGTAAAGACCTGGTAATAGAATGGAAAGCATTGATCTGAATACTAGGAAATAGTAAAGGGCACTGGTAATCTGAGGTATCTTCCACTTCTAGGACTTGCTGCTAAAAGTCAATTCTATCCAGTCACTGTGCTGAGCCACTAAGGAAGCCATCAGGGTAGAGTGAACCTGCCAGGAGGGAATGAGCACCAGTGCAAAGGAGCACACGTGAACACTGAAGCGCGGTCCACTGCAGGGTAACCTGTTTAACTGGAAAAGGGAGTTCCCCTCTAGTCTCCATCTGTTATTTTTAAAATCTTCTTTAGGAAAAGGGGAAAGGGGTGATAAAGAGGAAACAAAGATAGAAAACACCAGGTTCCCCACCTGCCTGCAAACACACAGACACGCTCAGTTAGGGGAGGTAAAGGGAGAAGATGCATTATTGGTACTTGTAGCTGTGGCACCTGTTACTGTGAAGCCTGTAGGAGGGGCTATAGAGCTGTGGCTGGGCTGCAGGTCCTTAGGAATGCCACTGTGAGAACTCAGCTGGTGGCCGAAGGCTGCGCTGAACTGAGGGAGTTGCTGCTTGGGAGAGGTGGAGGCCATTAGTTCAGCAGAAGGCCCCATGCCACTGAAGCTGGTCTGCGGTAACCCCGGAAGCACACTGGAGCTGCTGGGGGTCACGGTGGCGAAGGCAGGCTGTGTGGTCTCTGAGTTCGAAGTGGTGGGTGGCGTGGATAGGGAAGTGGAAAGAAGATGTCCATCTGCGTCAAGAAGGTTGCTAAATGGAGAGGGCTCTCCAAGGTTGACAGGGAGATTGCCCCAGTGAGTTCTGGGGTTTACGACTCCTCCAAGTGGCACCTCAAGTTGGGTTGGGAGCAAGTGTTGCGCCATGATGGGCATCTCTGCTGAAAAGGTAGCTGCCATGTTATCACCAGAGAAAGATGTTGTGTGGGGAGAGGTGATATGGTCACTATAGGGAGACGGCACGTGCTCACTATCATAATGGCTTCCATGGGGCGAGGAGTGTGAATGATCACTGCTGTATTGCTGTCGTGAGGTGATTAGGTCATCTGCCTTGCTCAGCAGCTGGGCAGGATGTGGCCTCTGGGAGGCATGGCTGCCATCATGAAGTCCATGAAACTGTCCTGGGAAGGCTCTCTCCCCAAGTGCACTCTGGCTGATCAGAGTGGCAGAAGTAAGGCCAACGTTGGCTGGGGCAGAGAACTGCCCTTGGATCTGCCCTGCCAGGGGTGTAGGTGGGTTAGACAAGGTAGCAGAACGGAGCAGGTTCTCATCCAGCTCTAGACTAGAAAAATTGTCGTGTACTATGCGCCCATTCAACAGCTCCCCTAGGTCCGTGTTTACTTCTCGGCTCAAGGACTGAATTCCCGAAGCTCCAGTACCTGCGGAGAACACCCCTATTCCTCGATCTGACAACTCCTGGACCGGCACGCCATCTGACTGGGAAAGTACCCCCATGGTACTCAGGCACTCGAGAGAAGTTACAGCCTGCAAAGCCCGTTCAAGTTCCTCGGCCTCTTCGGTAGTTGGGAGGAGGTCTCCATTCTTTCCTGAGTAAACAAAAGCCATCGACAATCAGCGGAGCTTTTACCTGTCCCTTACCACAAAAAACATACATTTGAATTATTTTTTAACACTATTCTATTAAAGAGAAGCCCTGTTGAAAAGAGAAGCATCCAAGGATTGGATTGGAAAGAAAAGGGGAAATATTAATCTGCAGGACAGGTCTGAAATACCAAGCCGCCCTAGAGCTTGTACCCCATCTTTGGTTTACTTACAGTTCTCTCAAAAACTATCTTATTGACATGAGGGATTCTTAGGGATTCTGAGGACTGCCAATTTAAAATTTATGGTGACTACTCGAATACACATTTGTTTTTACCTAAAGTTAAAGTCATGAAAATAGAAAACCTATCTTATTGGTTTAGATTTTAGACAAAAGGCCATGTAGGAGGAGACCACCAAGGTATTCTACTCTTAGTCTCTTTCTGCTGGAGGGGCAGCTGTGGAAGACTAGGATGCAGAAATTCATACATATATTTTAGCACAATACTAACCACTCAGCTCATTTCATATGTCATCTTTTTAAATGCTGTTGCATTACTCTCTAATCCTTCCCTCTCATTCTTCTCTAATTTCTAACTGATTTTCATAAAATGAAAGCCTATGGGCCTACACTGAGTTCATTTCTAATATAAAAAAATCTACTGTTAGGAACTTGATTAATCAACACAAAAATGTTTGGCTTTTAATAGTGAAAGGAACATTCTTAAGAGTATATATTATATACATTTCCCCTGAAAGCACTAGAGAATTGGGGGGATTAAGCAAAATTTGGTTTGGAAAAGTCTACCTCAACTGAAGTATATTGTAGGGCATTAAAATCAGGACAAGTTCTAAAAGCCTTCAATAAACTCAAATTTGAAATGTCTTTGCTTAAAAATAAACTGAAGTAAAATTACTCATTTTAAAGGAACCAGGTTATAAACCTAGCTATCAAACTATCAATCTACTAAGCCTAGGATATGATGAAACCAGTTGCACATTCCTTACCTTCTGGAAAGGGTAAAATAACTTTAGCCACATAAAATTTTCCTTCTACAGTGAAAGACATTACATGTGAAGAAGAATATACATCTCAAAACACTATTTCCCTTTTAAAGAACTCATTTTAAAACTGTTTTCTTGAATCACAATATTGACCATACCTTCAAAAAAATCAAAATCCTGTAAGTCATCAGGGAGCCGAGGCAGGACATCTGAAAAGTCCTCCTGGTTCAATTCCAAGTCATGTGGAATGTCAGTGATCTCATTGGCAATGTCATCCGGCAACTCATCAGCGCTCAGCTCTGGCGTGGATGGGCTCCTGGGGAGGATGACATGGTTGGCCCCACCACTTACTTCCCTTTTACCTTCACACCAAAGTCACCAAGGCAAGGTTGTAAACATGAAAATGCGGAATCTTAACTCAAAATGTCTCTTTTCCGAATTTAAGGAAATTTGAAAGCAAAAAGACAGACCTCACCATAAGCAGTCACATATTTCCGCAACCTTTACTCATCTATTAAGACAACCATTTCCAGATAATACTTTCACTTAGAATAAATTACAGTTTGGTGTAGCAAAGGTGTCTTAATACTTTTTATAGAATTTCAAATCTGGTCAACATAATGATTTTAAAAAATGAAATAAACCAACATGAAAATGTTTAGCCTCATTCATCTGGTCAAAATGCTTACCCCTTCCAAAATTAATGATGTATCAGATTTATAATGAAATATTTGTTGGAACATATATGGAATTTCTGTTAAAACAGAAAAATCTGATAGTAGACAATTAAATTCTCAATTTCAACATCTGCTCTCATTTTAACCACAAGCTTTATTTCAGATCTAACCCAGTCAGATATTTGGTAAAAGTTGTACTGAAAACTACAAAGTTAAGATTGATATACTGAATGGCTTCTGTAGCCTAGCTCCAACACTAGAAAAGTAAATGAAACTAGATGTTGAGAATGACAAGAACACGCAAAGGAAACGTAAACTCTGGTGCCGTCACTGACCGGATGCGAGAGGCCTCCACGGGCAGTGAGACGCTGGTGGGCATGCTGAGGTTCCCTTGGGGTACTGCAGGGGGAATGGGTTTTTGGGGTCGACGAGGGCCACGCCTTCTCTTCTTCTTGTGTTTTTTGGTAAGTGCAGGAGGCTTTGTTTTTTTCCTGGGTTTCCTCTGCTGCTGGTGCTGAACTTTACGGGAGCTATCTCCTCTCAAGAAATTATCCTTTGGAATGAATAAATGGATATTTTTTAACTGAGATTATTTGGGAAAAACATAACAGCTACTAAAAAAATACCTGTATCTCTTATATTCTTGTATCTCTTAATATTATTTTTTAATGACTAAAACATACTGTATACGTAAAACTATGTATAACAATAAGCAAATAAAAACTCATTTTCTGTTTAACTTAAATCAATTCAATATATACATATAGTTCATCCCACAATTAAAGGCACTGAAATAGGTGCTACAGTATAAAAAAAATGAAGAAAATTTAATTTGCACTCTCAAAGAATTTACTCTCCCATGGGAAAAACATGAATCGAAATATACATAAGTACAGTGCAGAGAAAATTGGTCAACAGTGATGTAAACACATTGTATGGGCACATAAAAGGATAATCTATTATCTTTAGTTTTGTGAGATTAAAGGATAAGTAGGATTTTAAGTCACTGGGAGCGGAGAGAAGACTTATTTTAGGCTAAAGAAAATGGAATAAACCAGACAAAAACAATAGCAAATAACTGGGTTTGACTGGTGCTTGGGGCATAATGGAGGATAAAATATAAAAGTAAGCTGTAAAGAAATTTGGGAGAGAGACCCATGTATGACATTGAATACCATGTTAAGGATTTTAAACTTATAGGCAAAAGGGAAATGATTTTTGATAAGAGAAGTAGCCAGACTTGACAAATGTTTTAAAAGGATTAACTGCCCTGGTAGCAATGTATATTGATAGCTCTAAGTGTTGGAGGCAACAATTCCAACCAAAGAGCTACTTCAACAGTAGATATAAGATAAATGGCTAAGGACAGGGTGAGTGGGGATAGAAAAGCCAAGGTCTGCCAGGTAGAATTCTCATGATTTGACAGCTCCTTGGATGTGGTGAGGATGAAGAGAATATAAAACTCTAGAGGGAGAGATTCAAGATGGCGTACAATGTAGAGGCTGTACATGCCTCTTCTAGTGACCACACCAAAGTTGTAACAAAACTAGAGTAACCAGTACATGGAGATGCCAGAGGTATGGCTGAACAGAAGCCCTACAACTAGGTCACTTCAAATAACAGGTCACGTCAAAATGGTACAAGGAGCAGAGACGTAAAATGGCCCGGTCCCACAATTGTGTGTGGCGATTGAGAATCAGGAGGGCTGTCTCAGCTGCAGAGCCATCTCCCCCACCTAAGGAGCAAGGGGTCCCGGCTCCACACTGGGCTTCCCAGCCCAGGGCTCCAGTGCCAGGAAGAGAAGTCTCCACAACTTCTGGCTATGGAAACCAAGGGAGGTTACGGCTGAGTGAGATGGACGGAGGCTGCGAGAAGTGGAGACCTTCCTCTTAAAGGGCCCACGCCTGGCATTACTCTGACAGACTCCATCGCTGGGGCAGCTGCTTGAGGGGTACCAGGGACATAAGGGGAGGTGCTGAGCTATCAGGCTTCAGGGCAAGGGCTGGAGGGGCAGCTTGCACCCAGACAGAGGTACAGGCAGAAGCCATTATTCCTTTGTTGAGCTCTCCCAGCCTACAGACACAGATGCCATCAACCTGGATAATACGGGTCACTCCACCCAAAGAACTCCCTGAGACTCAGCCTCTGCCAACCTGTGGGCCAACCCAAGCTGCTTCCAGCTTGGGTTGTGATTTATTCCAAAGGGGCTGTCTTGGTTCATGATGTGAACTTTCGTAAAATCTCTCAAAGGCTCACAAAAGCCAAAGCAGCAGCATCTGGCCTCAGCATGCCCTGTACCTTTTACTGAGCAGCCCCAAGCCCTGCACTAGTGGCAGCTGGCATCCTTTTCTGACTTGGCCCCTCGAGGCACCTATAAAACCAGCACGGGTGGCAGCCCTAAGTGGATTGCTTGGTGACTCTTACCAGGTGGCCCCAGAGGTACACAGGCTGTGGCTGAACTTGGCCTACAACTGGACCCCTCTCAGGTCTGTGCCAAGGGGCCCTACAGGACACCTACTACATAAAGCCACTCTATTAAGACCAGTGGACTTAGTAGCCCTACCTAGTACATAGGAACAGACACAGGAAGGTAGCCAAAATGGAGAGACAAAGAAACATGTCCCACATAAAAGAACAGAAGAAAGTTCCAGAAAAAGAATTCACCAAAATGGAGACAAGCAATATACCAGATGCAGAGTTCAAAACACTGGTTACAAGGATGCTCAAGGAACTTAGAGGAAGAGTAGATGAACTCAGTGAGAACTTTAACGAAGAGATAAAAAGCATAAAGATGGAGCTGGAACATATAATAGGGAGCCAGTCAGAAATGAAGAATATAATATCTAGATAAAGTGTACATTAGAGGGAATCAACAGAATGGATGAAACGCAGGATTGAGTCAGCAACATAAAGGATAGGGAAGCAGAGGACACTCAATCAGCAACAAGAAAAAAGAATCCCCCCAAATGAAGATAGTTTAAGAAGCCTCTGGGACAAGGTCAAGCATACCGATATTTTCATCATAGGGGTATCAGGAGGAGGAGAGAGAGAGAGCAAGGAACTGAAAACCTATTTGAAAAAATAATGATGGAAAACTTCCCTAACTTGGTGAGGGAAATGGACATACAACCCCAGGAAGTTCTGAGAGTCCCAAACAAGATAAATACAAAGAGGCCCACACCAAGACATATCATAATTTAAATGCCCAAGGTTAAATTCAAAGAGAGAATCTTAAAAGCAGCAAGAGAAAAGCAATTAGTTACCTACAAGAGAAGGCCCATAAGACTGTCAGTAGATTTCTCAATAGAAACTTTACAGGCCAGAAAAGCTTGGCACAAAATATTCAAAGTGATAAAAACCCAGGATCTACAACCAAGATTACTTTACCCAGCAAAGTTATCATTTAGAATCGAAGGACAAATAAAGAGCTTCCCAGACAAGAAAAAGCTAAAAGAGTTCATTGCTACCAAGCCAGTATCACAGGAAATATTGGAGGGATTTAAGAAGAAGAAAAAAATATGTATCAAAAGTCTAAATAAAGAATGGCCATAACTACATATCTATCAACAAGTATTCCAAATGAAAAAGAATCAAATGCTCTAGTCAAAAGATAGGGTGACTGAATAGATAAGAAAACAAGACCCTCATATATTCTGCCTACAAGAGACTTCAAATCAAAAGACACACACAGACTAAAAGCAAGAAGATGAAAAAACATATTTCATGATGGACCTAAGGGGTTGTGTGCTGAGTGGAGTAAATCAGATCCCTCGAGGAAGACAAGTGCCATATGATTGCACATATCTGTGTAATCTAAGGAACAAAATAAACAAACGAATAGAAACAAGCTCATAGTTACAAAGAACATTTTGAGGGTTATCGGGAGGGGCGTTGGGAGGTTTGATGAAAAAGGGGGAAGGGATTAAGAAGTACAAATTGGTCATGGAGATAGAAAGTATAGCATAAGAAATATAGCCAATAATATTGTAATAACTATATATGGTGTCAGAGGGGCACTAGGTTTACTGGGGTGATCACTTTGTGGGTTATAGAGATGTCAAATCACTATGTTTATACATGAAACTAATATAGTATTGTTTGCCAACTATAACTGAAAAATAAAAAATAAAATTTAAAAAAAGGAAAAAAAAAAACTCTAAAATGTCTCTAGGGTTTCTAGTTTGTGTAATTGTTAGATGATGAAACCATTAGTTGGGATAGAGAACAGAGCAGAATAAATAGATTCAGAAGAAAAGGAATTCAGTTTGGCTCACATACAGTCTGAGATATCAGGATGCCCAGGAGGTAGAAGAAAACTGTATCTGGTGCAAAAGAATGACATAGTAAAAGTCCTTTTAGTAACTGACATGGACCAAGCAGAAAAGGTAAAGAGAGAAGACAATAAGGACATAGCTTTATAAAACTGCTGCAATTAAGTGAGTAGGCAAAGGAAGAAACTGACAATATAACTAGCTTTTTTTGGTAGCATCCTGAAATGTGAATGCTGTATTTCATCAATTCCAAGATGTACATTTTAGTATCTTTGCAGTTGGGGAGCATTTTACAATAATGGCGTCTTATAACTGCTGTCAGCCAGGTGATGGTCATTATAGTTGGCACTGTGCACCCATGCTCGAAGTTGGTCGCAGCTCTTTGTATTGTCATCGTTTGAATTAAGGTATATGTATTATTGGTTTTACATGTAGAGGGAAAACTGTGGTGTATGCAGAAAGGCACAAAGAACAGCAGGGTATAAAATTGTTATTAGTGAAACAAACATTCATTATTGAAAAACTGACCACAATTTTTTTTTTTTTTGGCAGAGCAAAAACCAAATGACAAATAATCACAAAGGAGAGAAGCTGGTTTTTACAAATAATGTCACCTTTGATTTGAATGATTCAGTAATAACTCAATTAAATACATAAAGAGTATAGAAAACAGTATTTGAAGACTAATAACTATCGCTAGCATTGAATGAATTCAAAACAAGAATAAAATTGAAGCATTTTCAGGAAATCTTTTACTAAAAGTTTAATCTCAAATACTTAAATCCAAACATAATTACGGGCTCAAGTCAAAACACACATATTTATAAAACAACAAAAAAAGAGGCTGCTTCTAAGTTCTTTCAGCTCAACACTTAAGGTCTACTACCATGTCCATTATTTGACAAATTGTGACTGAGCAACTACAGTACCCACTAGTTGGGTAGTGACATGGGGAGAAAGCATCTATTTCAGGCTTTCTCTCTAGGTCCAGTGCAGATCTGAGGCAAGAGGAAGCTAGAGAGCTCTAACCCAACCTACACAAGTCCGATTTGTAAGACTCCCAGCATCACCTAGTTCTGGTCCTAAGCCTCGTAGCCCAGCATCATTTTTGGTAATGTGCCACGTACACCACACAGAACTGCCCATGACTGAGGCCCTGCTTTGCTCTTGGCAGTCCCTCATTTAGCTCTTCCAGAGAGCTAGAGCCCAATATCCTAGAGGCTTTCCTAATGTAGACTGTTCATTTACTCACACTATCACAAACACTATTCACGCTCAACTTTCTCACTGTCTACTTATACGTCAGGACAATGCACGGGACTAACTTGCCATCTGTTGTATGGAGCATCATATTTATTGAATACCATGTTCTGCCTGCCAGCCTGGACTTTCTGCAGCCCTAGCCAGTGTCCAAGCCTAGTTCTGAATCTCAACCCCTCCCAGCTATGTGCCTAACAGTTAATGTATTCAATAACCAATTACTTATTGAGCATCCTTGTTCTAAGCACTGGGGATACAGCAATGAACAGAAATAGTTCCTGCCTTTGTGAAGTTCACATTCTAGTAGAGGGATACAAGCAATAAACAAAGAAATTAATAAATAATTTAATATTTGGCAGGTAAAAATATGAGGAAGAAAAACAGGGTAGAATGAAGATAAAAAGTAACAGGATAGAAGGGAGGCAGATTTATTTGATGAAGTGACATTGGATCAGAAATCTGAAGAAATGAAGATATGATGCATATAGAAATCTGGGAGAACATTCTAGGAAAGGAGAAAACTAAATGCAAAGCTCCTGAGGTGGAAATATTAAAATGTTCACTAATGTTGCTTGGAACACCAGAAGTGACGAGAGGGTTTAAGATGAAGCTAGAGAAGTTGCAAGGGCCAGATCAGGAAGTGGCTCATAGGCCATGTTTAAGAATTTTAGATTTAATTTTCAATGTGATGGATTTTGATCAGGGGACTAAAATGATCAGATGCATATTCTAAAAGGCCTGCTATAAAGGCTACATATTATATGATGCCATTTATAAGACGCTCCAGAAAATATAAATTATCTGAACAGAAACAGATCAGTGGTGACAGAGGAAACGGTTGATTATAAAGGGATAGAACAAGAGAATTTTGGTGGGTGATACAACTGTTCTATATCTTAATTATGGTGGTGGTTATATGACTGTATACACTGTCAAAACTCAGAACTGTACACCAAAAAGAGTGAACTTTACTGCACGTAAATTCAAAGAAAGTGAGACATACTCAAAACCTACTCTGGCTAGAATGTGAAAAACACACCTGGGTGTTGGCAAGAAGAAAGGAAACCTTTTTTTTTTTTTTTGATGATGGTAGCTAAGGCTAAGATGGTAGCAGTGAAGTTGGTAAAATATATTTGGATTTAAGATATAGTTTGCAAGTAGAGCCAAGAGATTTACAGAGTTTTTATCACCCAGTATAAATCTCTCACAGTGAGGGACTGATGGGGTACAAGTGTTTGCCATATACTTTTGTAATTTTTAACTTAAAACAAAAATAGCTTAAACTAGTGTCAGATTCTGTAATTATGTTCAGGAAAAAAAAACATTTTCAAAACTTTGAATTGTAAATACCACTTAAAACCCTGATTAATATTATTTTATGACTAATTATATTTTGCTAATTCAACCTGTTTCCCTAGCTGAATCTGCCTAAGCAGGAATATTTAATCAGCTGAAAAAAATAAACTGCTTTCAATTTCTTTCAAGGCAAAAGTATTGCCTCCCTATTTAATAATATTTTCCTAGTTGTCTTAGAAGTATGCTGAACAGTGTAACTTTAAAATCAAAATATACAACCGAGATCATTTACCTCAGTGATTTGAAAGATGCAGTGCCCATATTACCAAACGTCTGTGAAATCATCAATGAAGGTCCACAAAAGTGGTTCAAAAACATAAAAATCATTCTTCAATCACGATAAAGTCTGAATACGCTAACAAAAATGTCTAAATTTTAAATGTTTTTAAACTAAAATGGGAAAATAATTATTCAACATCTGTATATGTAGTTTAGTATACAAATTTTCAAAAGATATGGCCCATATGGGAAATTAAAAGAAGCCAGTGAACTAAATACAAGGAAACTGAGGTCCAGAAAAAATGGATTATTAGTCCTTGTTAAACATTTAGCTGGTGGCAATGCCAGGATCAAAACCTTAAACTATTAGATCCTGACCCAATGGCCATTCAGTGACACTGATACACCCCTGAGAACTATAAAATGCTTACTGTGGGAACAAACTGTCTTACTCAATTTTTTAGTACATATATCTTGCAAACAGCAGAAGAACTCAGCAAGTGTCTGATGGGTGAAACAATAAAAATGTATTCATTTTAAATAACTATATAATTAAAATAGTTTACTAATTCAGACTTACTTGTCTCTCCTCCAAATTATTCTGAATTAATTTGGGCTCATGATTAAGTTCAGTAGAATTACAGAAAGGTTTGGCTTTTGGCCAACATTTTATCAACTATCTAAGACATTCACAGAATTGTAAAAAAACAAAAACAAAAACAAAAAACCCTAGAGTGAAATGCGGCAAAAGTGAGCTTGGGAAATCTGCTATGTATAAGAAAACACATTCTAAGGAGAACAGAGATATAGAAAGGGAATAGATAATAAACAGAATAACCATATTTAAGTAACTATTAAAACTGTTATTTTTTTAAATGAAGGTATGAAATTAATTCAGTGGGTTATGATCAGCAATTTTTTAAAAATAGAACAGAACAGACTAGAAAGTATTAGATACTAAAAGTACTATTTCATAAAACTTTTTTCAGTGATTTATACATACACAGTTTGTACTGAGTCACAAAATACTTCCTCCTATGGATAACTATCAAAAGTTTGAAAGCCTATGTTGCAGAAATAAAATTTGAACTTACCATTTTTTTGGCATGTTCTTCACACAGAGGTGTCTGGTGTGTGATGTCAAACACAGGCACAGAGCACTGCTGTCCATCTGCAAACTTGGCCGTGCAGCTTGAGAAGAGCTGCTGAGAGCGGTTCAAGAGGATATCTGTGTTTTTTTTTTTTAAGTTAAGAATAAAATATACTGAAACTCTATTTAATTGTTTAATTTTTATTAAAAGTTTTCTTCTTCCCTTACTTGTGTTAGTAAAGTATAAATGCTACTATCTATAAAAGCTAAAGAACCAACCTGGCGTCCGATATGGAAAAATGATAATAGTTTTATCATCATTATTTATCAGAAAATACTCTGATACAGGGTCTGTTTTACTAATAGGGTCCTAAACATGGGTCTCTTTTATGGTCATTCTGATTTCCATTATTTGGAGAAGCAGTCAATTTCTTCTTAACACACTAACTTCTAAAAGTTCCACTATAATGGTTAAAACCCACAAAACTCAACTTTAAGGAAAACTTCTACATATGATACTCATCAAAAAGAATAAAAATTTAAAGATCTAATTCTAAAAAACTCATCTACCCAAATTTGGATGTTTCACGTCTCATTTCCAACACCAAACTCAAACTTACAACTTACGAAAAATGACTTTTAAACCAAAACTATACTATTAAAATTGGAACATCAACTTTACATCATCCACATTTTTAAGCATCCATACTTTTAGCCAGTAACTACATTTCCCCCAAATTTACTTTTTATCTATTAAGAAAATATCTCTGTTTTGCCTTTATGCTTTTATAGTTGACTCTTTATAAAGCCTTTATTGCTGCTGAAATAGTTGTAAAAATACAACTCCAAGAACAGAAAGGAGGGCAAAAGTCAAGCAGATTAGTAAAGAAGAGTAATTGTTACTATATAAATTTTTTAAATGCTACTCAATTATAAATGTTTAATAAAAGTGAGAGTAACCGGCCTACTGCCCTTTAATATAGGCTTTCCTCAAGTATATTCTGTCTTAAGAGACCTTCTTACCTAGTCAGTGATACTCATCTTTCATTCATCTTAAATCGGCTCTGTACTCAATACAAACAGCAAATTAAACCCACAACAAAAGGCATACTGTCAAATTGTATAACTTTCTTGGAAGGCTAAAAACAGTTTTTGAATAATATGATTTGATTTTTCCGTCACTGATTGTTATAGCTGCTGCTTACACACTACCTAGAACCCTCAGAAGATGGGAATTCTGTTAACAAAATTTAATTAAGTGACATACTGGAAGAACCTGCTGCTCCTGGCTGTCAATTTTGCTTATTTTGATACGATTCTTGAATAAAGAACTACAACAATATAAGTAGAAAAAATTATTCAGAGGACAGCATGAAAATTAGAAGTCATATAAAAATTATTTTAAACACTAAATAGTTATGATTTTAAAAGTCAAGAGGATACGCTGGAAACAATGTCTGGTGAATGGAAGGGCTTTGTTAGTGCACTGTTCACCCTTCACTGTTCCACTACATGCTGCTGCTTCCACCTCCCTCAACTTGGTCCGGCTTATGCTAAAAAAGGAGGAAAAAAAATTTTTTTTTAAACGCTTTAAGAATCCAGGGCAATTTTTCACCACTGTGTTACCACAATGTAACACCAACATTTTACCTCTTTGTATTCATTAAACAAAACGTAAATATGGGTTACAATGACCAGTTCCTATATTTCCCGTCTGCAAAACAAATAATTAACATTATAATTAGTTTCAACTATGCCTCTTTTTTTTAAGTGATATTCTTGTTCCTTTTACTTCACAAAGAGATAGTAGTGATGAAGAACAGGAGACTAAATCAGTCAGACCCAGTTCTGAAAATTAGCTTTCTCTCACTAGCTGTGTGACCTTGGGCAAGTTACTTAGCCTTGCTTAAGCCTTAACATACTCACCTGTAAAGGGGAGATAAGCGATAAGATAATACATCTAAAACACTTACCATATACAGTATACAGTATGGTACATAGTAAACAGCCAATGGTTAACAGTTATTGCATTATCATCACCACTGAATTTCGATCATGTCAAGCTGCTAAAGTCATTCTATAAAAAACTTGATCTAAAACATGAGGAAGATGATACAGAAATGGCTGATGCTCTCATCTTCCAAAATGCACTTACTTTGAGCAATTTGTTTTTTGACTTTCTATTATATGTGCAACTCCATCTTTCATTAAATGCTACCTCCACTTTGTATATTTAATATTTAAATTTTTTAATCTTATTTTAAATTTTTCTGAATAGGCAATATAGTCATGTGGTTCCAAAAAAATCAAAGAAAGCTATCCTTGTCCTGATTTGTCAGTTCCCACTCCCTCTATAACAAGTATTCATTTTATTAGTTTGTGTATCCTTCCACAGTGTTATACAAACATAAAAAAAAATTAAAAATACTTGAATTCTTAATAATACAAAAACTATCCTACTTATGTGACTATAAAACATCACAACTATTAAGCCTTTACACATGTCAGAGTACAGACAAAGAATCTACTTAATTCACTGAGTCACAAGTTAGGCATCAAAAATAAAATATCTTTTAAATTATGTATGTCTAGTATCTTTCTAGGGATTTTAATGGAGTGACATTAGGTAGAGAAAGTCATAAAGAATCTAAATTACATATGATTTTACACAAAATCTAAATAAATGAATTTTTCTTTTATAACTTTCACATAGACAGTAAATGCAAATAGAAAACCAGGTGCTGTGCTGCCACAGAAGTTGCTTTAATTAAGAGTTCTGCAAGGTTTGTCAGGATCACAAAAGTGGGGAAATGGGTCATTAACTTTAGCTCTGTAAAAATGATATAAACTTTCAAACAAATGAAATGTACTATTTTGGCAGCTAAGCCCAGATTCTCTTAGTCTAGATTTAAATAAGCCCTCTATATTGAGTGAATAAATTCACTGAATAATTCGCTCAGCCACCTACCAAACCTAGTGCACAATGTGTCCCCTCATTTTCTTTACCCTAGACTTCGAGGGACACCATTGGTTTCATTTTTTTTTAAATCACCAATATGTTCCAACTCACCAATCTATCTTTAAAAATAAGCCCAAAGTCAGAAATTCCATATCCCCTTAATGGATAATTGAAATAAAAATGCCTGATATATTAGATACATTTTATTTATCCAAATAATCCCAACAGAACAAAGGGAGACTTTTACCATAACATTTTGATGGTTTTTTTTTTAATATGAAAACATCAACTGTAATCTTCCCTTTGGTATGCCCTATGAGATCCCCCAATAATGATGAAATTTCCACACAAACGACACTAGTTTCTGTAGGACTGTCCACTACAAGATACTTAGATTTGGGTTTACGTACTTTAAAGCTATTTCAATGGCTTATTCCATATATTCTCCAAAAAAATATGACAAAGAGGTAAGAAAGAATTCTTTAATGTTATTCAGTTTATATCCAAACTATATTTTAAAAAATAGCTATTAAAAGGTAGTCATTGAAGTTCAAATTTCTAAAATGTTTAACAGCAACTTCTAAAATGTCTTTTGTGGAACTAACTAGTCTTTATTAGTAAAAATATCAAATAGACAGAGGGCATTATCCAACTGACAGCTTTTATTGTGAACCTAAAATATAATGCAAAATATAGTAAGCTACCAATGCCAGGGAGTGATTGTGGCACATGGTTATATGATTATCAGTGATATACTGGGCAATAATTTTTTTACTAATCATGGGTGACATAACTAAATGACATCAAATAAATTTGAGAACTATAATAGAGTTCATCTTGGTATTTGTTTTGTGATACTTCGTTATTATAAAATTTTTTTAAAAAATCACTAAAGGTTAATTTAGGAGATGTTCTCAAAAGGGAGGGGTTGATTCTACCAGTTAAAAACCATAGATAAATATAGTTTTCCACACAAATACTAAATTGTTCCAAACTCATTATAGTCCCTTATATATTTGACAAGGTCATAATATACTAGACTCAACATATACAATTCTCTACATATATATTGCTTCATGCTGGACAGAACTTAAGGTTTCTGTTGAAATTATACACTTGAAAGCATTACATAAATTTTAGATATTATTTTAAAAACTATGTCAAACTGAGTAGATTTTTTTCAACAAATAGAGAACAGATGGCTCTTCTCTTGTTCGATTCTATTCATTTGTTCAACAACACTGGTGATTTAAGAACAAAATGTACATTGTTCCTGCTCTCATACAAATTACTGTCTGGCCTGACAGACATATATTAATGAAAAGTATAAAATTGTACAGTGAAGCAGAATACAGAGCACAATAAGCATATATAATAGGGGGACCTAACTATAGTCAATAGATACGAATTGAAAAAGAGGTTACTTTTTTACAGAAAATATAATGAAAACCAAAAGATACAAAACTAAAATGAAATTTCAAAAAATATATAGGAATATAAGAAATATGATCAATAGCTACAAAGCACAGGTTATTTTTAGTTTTGTTTTAAACCCTTTTTCCTCTCAAGTGACTCTAACCACTACAGAAAAATTAGAATATATATATACTATAAAATTTTTTAAACTTTAATTTATCAGTAATCCCACCATCTAGAGATAACCACTGCTAATATATAGATATATAATTTTTAAAATGTTATATACTATATATATATATATATTCAAGGTTACCTGTAAATATAAGTTAAAAAGCATGAAATAATAAACTCATTACAGAACTAAGCCTTCTAAACTTGAAAATTATTTCTTTAAACAAGATGTTTGGGAAATTTTCAATTCAATTAAGCTAGTATTTTCAAAAGGTACATAATCTAAGTAATTATGATTTAAGTTTTCACTAAACGAACTTCCAAAAATGGTAATATACTATAATGTTTTCATTGATATATCAGCTAATCCTACATTTCCAATATATGAATTTTCATTCAATAAAATATTATGTAAAAATTATAAATCATGTTTTCAAAACAATCTTTAAGACCATAGGGGAATGGCTATGATATGTGTGTGTGTGTGTGTGTGTGTGTGTGTATTTATTATCTATCTATCTATCTATCTATCTATCTATCTATCTATCTATCTATCTAGGCGAGG
>NW_024351729.1:13496660-13550595 GCF_902729225.1 Pteropus medius
TCTATCTATCTATCTATCTATCTATCTAGGCGAGGCAACCCTTGGTTGACCTCACAGACTGCATGGAATCTTGTCAGCTTACGATCCCTTATTTTTTTTTTATTTTTTACAGCTACAGCACCTACTCTTCCTAGGTGGTCTCCCATACAAGTACTAACCAAGCCCGACCCTGTTTAGCTTCCGAGATCAGATGGGATTGGGCTTGTTCAGGGTAGCATGGCCCTAGACTATGTATTTTTAAGGGAAAAAAAATGAACACATAAACAGTCAGATCCAACTTTGCTTAATTACATACATAAAACAGAAAAAGTCTAAGGATTGACATCTGTATTATGAAACCATTAAAAGTCATTTAAAATAATATCATAAAATATGATCATAATTTAGTGTTAAACAGGGAAAAAAGTAGGAAATAAAAAATACATATAGCATGATCTCGATTTTGCTTTTTAATACAAACACATGGCTCACTGGAGACTTCACATACACACACAACTCACATACTCACACATAGAAAAAGACTAGAAGGAAACAGATCAAAATGTTCACAGTGTTCTTCCTGTTTTGTGAATGGTGATATTATGGAGATGTCCACCTTCTTTTTTCTATTATTTAAAAAATTTTTCATAATAAGCAAGTATTGGAACTATAAACAGAGGAATTTTTCCTCAAAAGAAATTCAACATAATAAAATATTTTGAACACAACATGGGTGATAATGTATATGTTAAAAGAAAACATATTTGAAAGAATACTATAAAATAATGTAAGTAAAAATGTAAAATGCTACCTCTGAAGTAAAAGAACTAAATGTTACTTTTAAATAACATAAATTTCTAAGCATTGTATTTTTTTAAAAGACAGGTAACACTCTCTAGTCCTTTACTGAATAAATTCTCAACAAACTCTAGCAAAATTACAGTAATGCTTTAATTTTACTGTCAGTTCATGGCAGTATTAGTTTGCCACCCATGTAGAACTCTGTCTGAGCAACAAAACCAAAATACAATGCATAAATATTTCATGCTTAAAAGCCCACTGCTCTTGTTGACTCAACTACCTTCTCAAAAGAGACAGAAAACAGACTAAGACAAGCGTCTTAGAAACAGGGACTGTGGAGGGCTCTAACCTGGTTCGACTGCATGCAGCTCTCTGCAGCTCTTGTATTAACTGACCAGTACACTCTGGCTCTCTGCTGGCCGCCTGCAGCAAGGCTTTCCTAAACGTGTGCCGGCATTTCTTTTGACGAGATTCTGCCCGCTCCAGGCGGCAGAGGTGCTTATATTTCTGCTGAAAGTAAGTGCAAAGTTGGGTCACCCTGGCGCTCCTACTCTCCGTATCATCATCATCTGACCTGGAAGGTGCAGAGAGAGAAGTGAACAATTGATTAAACATGAGGAAAAGCAGGGGAGGTAGAGTGGCTGGATGCTCACGGTTAAAACTTGTGGCATGTGAGCACACAACAAAACTAGAGGAAGAGAAGTCCAGTAGAGCTGAAAAATAAGCACAATGTTTCAGCAATAAGTAAGGCGGTAGAAACAAACCAATGCTTTAAGAAGCTTAACCTTGTTATTGTTAGCATGTCATAATCAGATGATGCATTAGTGTCTTCTAAATTTTAAATGACTAGGAATTCTTAGAAACAATATATTTTCTTTACCTTTACTTAAAGAAAGTCTGAGCAAATGACATGGCAGTTTTAAGTTAACATTCAGCATAATTTCATAAAAGACAGGTAGGTCATACCAGAAACAGAGCAGTGAATTCTAACAGCGCATTATCAAACAGCTGTCCTTTTAGATGTACCGATTTTTAACCATTTTTTTCTTGCAAAGCACTTAAAGAAGTTTGATTGTAGGGATCACAATCATTTTACAGATTTTTTTTTTTTCTTTTAAACTACAGGAGATATCCTAAACAACATTTCATATACCAGAATTTTTTCTGTCATTACACTAATGTTAATTGATTGGTGGCCCCTGCTAGAGTGCTCCATTGAAAAGGATACTTAAGGCACATCTAGGCTCAAAATGAGAGAGTGCTGTGGTTAGTTAGCAATGTCCACCATCGGTGAGGTCGGAAAGGTCACTTTTCTATTGAACAAATATGATCTCACTTTTTACTGTTACGAATAATGCACAATAGATTTAAAAACTGAACCATGTTATTTTAACTTATTTCTCTTCTATCTTAACAAATATATAACACAACTGTGACACTATAAACTATATATTTTCTAATCTTCTATAAATCATTGCTTGATTTCTCTTCTTAGGGGGTATGCCTCCTTTTTCCTTCAGCATAGCCCACTAACAGGCTACTCTATAAACTTCCATTTAGCATATGTCCTAAGAAATATGTTCTCTTTAATATGCATTCTACTACCGATATACCAACTGAAGGATCTTACTACTATCTTTTCATTTATTCAACACTCAATAGTTACTGTATGTCTATTATGTTAAGTACTGTAGAGGAGAGACAAAACATCTCAAGGAGTTTGTAATGCAATTTAAACAAGATAAACGCATCCCAAAAGTTAAGCAATTCAAAAGAGAATGGAATTAGTAACTAAAACTGTGGGGGCAGACAAACCAATGATTCAAATAGCTGACCTCAAAAGAAATACCTGGGAGCTTTTTAAAATTTCAGATTCCCAAGACCTACCACAAGATCTACTGAACAAGAGTTTCCATGGGATGAGGCCCAGAAATCTTTATTTTGAATTGTTCCCCCAAGTCCAACAGCAGATCTTCATTTGAGAGTTCCAGTTAGAGCCGTAAGTGCTATAAATAACTTTAATGTGACGTAGACGACAATAAGTGACATAAGCACAGAAAAAGTGCTATGAAAGTTCAAAGGGTACCTCACAAGGATAAAATCACATGAGCTAAGATACATGGATGAACAGGATGGGGAACAGCCAGTACTAAGTAGCTCGACTTAGCTAAGGTGTGGAGTAGGTAGGGTAAGGCAAACTTCCTAAACCTGAACACCACACACAATAAAGAACCTTGTAGATTTTTAAGAAAAGAAGTAATAGTAATAGAGCTGTGTATGAGAAAGAAGATACTGTCAGAAGCTATAAGCGGAGGAAGAGATGGAAGAAGAGAAAGCGAGGAATTGTACAACTGCAGGTACGAGATAACAAGGGGCCGCACCAGGGTGGCAGCAGCAGGACCAGGGTGAGAAGTAAGGGGCATGTACAAGGCTGACTCTGTCGGGTGGCCAAGGAAATGAAAGGGACAGTTTACCACATAACAGTTTCCATCAGGAAAGACCAGGGAACAGGAGCAAGAGCAGATCTGGGGCAGGAAATAAATTCCATTTCAGACCTAGGGAATTTAAAGAACAGATGAGGTATCAAAGGGAAGGTGGAAAAACCGTTGGAAACGATAAACTGGAACATATTTAGGGAAGAGATACAGGTTTCAGAGTCAGCAACTAACAACTGAACGACATGGGAGTGACTGAAAGTAGAAGACCACAGAGATAATAGAAAGAACTAGACATATAAGGGCAATTATCATTAAAGAATTAACTCAATTTGGTAACTGGATATGAAAGATAAGAAAGTCAATAATGACTCAATAACTTTGAATCTGCAGAGCTAGGAGAATGGAAGTGCCATTAATAAAGGAAGAAGAGGAGAAATAGTAAGACTTTAAAGGAAAGTAAAGCTAAGATGGGTAAATCACTTGCTAAAATTGTTATTTGAAAAGACTATTACTACAAGGAGGAATAGCCTAGCTCAGTGGTTCTCAAGTTAACTATGGAAAGATGCACCTGGATTCCACACCATTATGAAAGTTTTCAATGCTTATTCATAATTTCCATACTTATCTTGCTGTGGGCCAGTAATCAGAAGTTTGCAGACTGGCAAAGGTCCACAGACCATAGGTGGCATAGCCCTAAAACAGAAAATCTCCAAGATGTCTCCCATTTCTAAGATGCTATGACGTTAATATTTCAAACCTGGTTGCTGAGGAAAAGCAGCAAACTGTGAAGAAAAAGGCCGATATTCATCATTTACCAGCAGCTGACAAGGCCCGGCACCTACTGCATTTTCAGTATGTTTTAGTTTCCTTAAGTTTCCTCATCTGAGAAATTAGAGATAAAGCTAGCTGGTTTGCCTATCCCCTAAGGCTGTTAACAGAATGAAAGAAAATAACATGTGAAATCACAATATAAGTACAGGTATTATTATTATTATTATTAAAATGCTACTAATAATTCCAAATATAAGCAGGTTTATTTATCTGTCACCTCAAGGTATGACAAGAAGCTCTCAAAATAACATTCATTTTAATTTACTTTATTAAAATAAGAGCAAAACGCTAACATCTCTGATAAAAATAGGGGAGTCAAAAAGAGGCACACATATTAGAGGCACGCATATTCAGAAAAATAATGAGTTTAATTTAGAAATGCTGAATTTAGGGTATTGGCAGAATATTCAAAGAGAATTATTTGATAGGTAGTTCAAACTCAAAAGAAAGATCAGACAAGAGAAAAAGATTTGGGAGTTATTCACATAGAGATAACAATTGAAACAACAAACAACAACAACAACAACAACAAATAAAAGACTTATGGAAATATGGCAATTTAGATACCCTAAGGCAGGGGTCCCCAACCCTGGGGCTGTGGACCAGTACCCGTTGGTCAACTGTTAAGAACTAGGTCGCACAGCAGGAAGTGAGCGGTGGCAAGCAAGTGAAGCTTCATCTATATTTGCAGCCACTCCCCAGCACTAGCATCACCGCCTCAGCTCCACCTCAGATCATCAGGCATTAGATTCTCATAGGAGCACTGGTCCCTGGTGCCAAAAAGGTTGGGGACCTACATACAAGATAAGATTACTTATGCATGCATTTTTGGTCTCAAAGGAAGTAGAGGAAATCTTTCTCAAACTGCTTAGTCAAAAAAAAAAAAAAAAAAAAAAAAGCAAATAAACATTTAAAAAAATAAAATTGAAGCTAAAGTTGGAAGCAGGGAACAAAGGGGGAAATGGGCTGTACTCAGAGCACATGATGATAGAAGCACTAACAGTGGATATAAAATCTCATCCCAACAAGATGAAGTAGCTTAACCTAAGATTCTAGGATAAGTCTAGGACCTAAAAAATTAAAATTACCATGCACAGGAAAAGGTAAGCCACTTTGTACGACAAAAAGAAAAAATAATAAATGGCAGATATAGACTTACAAGGAAAGACTCCAAAGGTTGGAATTATAAGATACTGAATATAAAAGTTATGTATGAAATGTTTAAAGGATGGATTTAAAAAGATAAGAAAACAATAAAAGACAAACAGAAATGATCAGTAAATCTGAAAATAAATGTAATCCATATATATATATATAAAATTATTTTAAACCAAAATTTCATGGATATTTTACCCCTAAAAAGGAAACAAGACAATTATGTCCATCTTCACTATTTCTATTTGATATTTTATCGAAAGTCTTAGCCAATGCAATAAGGCCAAAAAAGCAACAAAAGGCTTAAGTAAAACAGTTTGTATTCACAGACGACATGATTTTCTGCAAAAAAAAAAAAAAAAAAAAAAAAAATTTACAAAAAAAATCTAGAATAAGTAAATGTATCAAAATTGCAGTATATATTAACAGCTAAAGATCAATCTAACAATAAACTTTATTTCTACATAAGCAGAAAACAAATGAAAAATAAATTTACAACTCAGTTTACAACAGCATCAAAAACAAAATACTTCATAATAAATATAATAAAAGATGTGCATGATCTTCATTCCAAATAGTAAGCAAAAAAATTCTGAAGACCTAAACTAGAGCAGTATCCCATATTCATGGATTGGAAGACTTACTTTTGTTAAAATATAAATTCTCCACCAACTGATTTATAATAAAAAAACAAAATCATAATTGGCTAGTTTGCAAACAGTGACAATGATAAGATTTCTGTGGAAATACGAAGTACCCAGAATAGTCAAAATATGAAAAAAAAAACCCCAAAAACCTAAGTTGTAGGATTCAAACTAATGAACAGCGGTCCCCAACCTATGAGAATCTAATGCCTAATGATCCGAGGTGGAGCTGAGAGGGTGATGCTAGCACTGGGGAGTGGCTGCAAATACAGATGAAGATTTGTTTCCTCCCTTGCTCACCCATCCACTCACCACTCACCTCCTGCTATGCGGCCTGGTTCCTTATAGGACACTGGCCAGTACCAGTGCAAGGCCCAGGAGTTGGGGACTCCTAAATTTCTAAACTTACTTTAAAACTACAGTAAGAGAGACGAAGTAGCCTAAAATTTAATCAATGGAACAGAACGGTTCAGAAATAAGTTCACATTTATTTAGTTGATTAATTCTTGACAAAGGTGTCAAAGCATTTGAATGGAAAATGAAAGGTATTTTTAACAAATAGCACTGGAACAACTAAATATCCATTTATATAAAAGAATGAACCTTGACCCCAACCACGCTACACCAAAAATTTGATGGGTTATAGACCTAAATATTAAAGCTAAAGTTAAACCTACAAAGTTTCTAAAGATGACAGAGAAAATTAGAAATCAATAACTATAGGAAATTTGAGAACTTCATTAATATGTGTAAATTAAATAACATACTCCTAAATAATCAATGAGTGAAAATATAAATCACAAGAGAAAATAGAAAATATTTCGAGATAAGTGAAAATGATACAGGTACTATAACTTATTGACGAATATAAAAGGAAAACTCAAATTTTTCCTTCCTGAGTAGGGAAAAATCCAGTTCTTCCCTACTGTGTTTCTTTTCTATGAGTCTCATTTACTACTGACACAAAACATTTCTGGTCACCTAATGTGTGGAAGTTTTACCCCACACCAAGCAATTATCTGTGATACTAGCTTAGTGTCCCACGATTTAACTCAATTCTAACACTACCTATATCTGAAGATAGCATCAGATCCCACAGCTCTGTCCCACAAGACTTCTCCCACCCTACTTCAGATGCCAATCACAAGTGGTGGGTCCCAAGATTACCCACAACTTCTGTCTAGTTTGCCTATACGTTGGAGGTTTCCATGACCCCCTCCTTCAGGTTTGATTAGTTTGCTAGAGAAGCTCACAGAACTTAGGGAAACTTACTTACACTTACCAGTTTATTAAAGGATACAGATGAATATCCAGATGAAAGAAATGTGTAAAGCAAGGTTCATAGGAAGGGGTACACCAGTCTCCCGGCACCCTCCCAGAAGCTCCAACCCAGAAGCTCTCCAAACCTCCCACTGCTGGGATTTTATGGAGGCTTCCTCACACAGGCATGATCAATTGTTAACTCCATTTCCATCCCCTCAACCCTTTCTGGAGGATTGGGAGTGGAGCTAAAACTTCCAAGCTTCTAATGATTGCTTGGTCTTTCTGGTGACCAGCACCCATTCAGGAGCCACCCAGGAGCCCATGTAGAGTCGCCTCATAAGAAAAAGAGATGCTACTAGTACTCTCATAACTTAGAAATTTACAAGGGTTTTAGGAGCCCTGTGTCAGGAACTAGGGACAGAGATCAATCTATCTTTTCTTTTATCTCATGATGAAGCTTGGAGAGAAATTTGTAGCTATAATCTCCTACATTTTTTTCTAAAACAGAAAGATACCAAATAAATAACCTAACATTCCACCTTAAGAAATTAGAGGAAGAGAAAACTAAACCCAAAACAAGCAGAAAGAAATAAATAGGAAAGAAATAAATGAAAAAAGAATAGAAAAAGTATAATAGAGATAAATCAATGAAACCAAAAACTGGTTCTTCGAAATGATCAACAAAATTGACAACCCTTAAAGCTCAACTAACCAGTAAGAGAGGACTCTAATTACCAAAATTAGGATTGAAAGCAGGTACATTACTACCTGTCTTATAAAAAAAAAAGATTATAAGGAACTATTATAAAAGCTGTATGCCAATAAATTAGATAATAAAGATAAAATGAACAAGTTCCTAGAGAGACACAAGCTTCTGACTTTCACTCAAGAAAAAAACAAAATCTGAAGAAATCTTTAAACAAGTAAAGAGATTGAATTAGTAATCAAAAACTTCCCACAAAGAAAAGCCCCCTAATCTGATGGCTTCGCTGGTGAATTATACCAAATGTTTAAAGAATTACCACTAATCAATCACAAATTCTTCAAAAAAAAAAAAAAAGAAAAAAAAAAAGGAAAAGGAAACACTTCCCAACTCTATCAGGCCAGTATCACCCCAATACCAAAGTAAAACAAAGACATCACAAAGAAAGAAAACTACGAGCTGATATCCCTTATGAATACGGATGCAAAGTTTTCAACAAAATACAAAAAATCCAAATCCAGCAGGATGTCAAAAAAGTTTATATCCCACAATGGGATTTATCCAAGAAATAAAAACTGAATTCAATGTATGAAAATCAAAGTTATAGACCATATTAAGACAAAAAAAACTACATCATCTCAAGAGATACATGTTACATGAATGAATCCTGAAAATGTTTATACTAAGTAAAATAAACCATGCAGAAAAGGACAATTACTGTATAATCCTACTTATATGAGGTATCTAGAGTAGTCAAATTCATAGAGACAGAAAGTATAAAGGTAGTTGCCAGGAGCTTGGGAAGAGGGAGGAATGGGAAGTTTTTGTTTAATGGGTACAGTTTCCGTTTAAGATGAAAAAGTTTTAAGATGGATAGTGGCGATGGTTGCACAACAATGTGAATGTACTTAATGCCACTGAAATGTACACTTAAAAAATGCTTGAAATGGTAACTTTTATATTATGTATATTTTACCACTTTAAAAAAAGAATGGGTCTACAGCCATGCTACCCTGAACACGCCCGATCCTGTCTGATCTCGGAAGCTAAGCAGGGTTGGGCCTGATTAGTACTTGGATGGGAGACCACCTAGGAAGACCAGGTGCTGTAGGTGTAAAAAAAATAAATAAGGAAAAAATAAAAAATAAAAAAAAAGAATGGTCTCAGACTGGTAGTGTTTCAAGTACTTTAAAGAAGCAAACATAAATCCTCTCTGGGGGAATCCACTTTCATCTCAGAGTTAAAAAAATTTTCACAGACAATTTTTCTTTAGGAACTTTAATGTTCAAAAGAAATTTTATAGGTCATTTCAAAGAGAGCTTGTGGGACCAGGATCTTTTTAACACTGTGACCAATGACTGAAGTTCTCCATAGGATGTAACAGTCACTCAGTAGTACTATGTTTTCCCGAGGAGATATAAAATTTAGCTATGTATCAATAATTGGGGATGTGGGGAAGTAAATAAATGTCTCCCAAGTTTAACCACTGCCTACTCTCTTTTTTAGACAAAAAAATATACTTTTTAAGTATTCACCAAACATAAAAGGAAACAAGGCACCTGGAGTATGGGCTGGCAGAAACAAGAGACAGCTAATTTCAGATACTGGACCAATCAGACATAGACTATACAATGAGTATGTGTAAGATATTTCAAGAAATAAAAGAGAGGCTTAAGAATACGAATAACAAGCAAGTTGATGTGAACAAAAACTAAAGAGAAGTTCTAGAAATGGAATATATAATAACTAAAGTTTAAAATTCAATGTACGGCTCTAACAGGAGATTAGACACAGATGTAAGATAAAGTAATTACCCAGAATACAGTACAAAGAGATAAGGTAAGAAAAAAATATGAAAGAAATGGATGACAGAATGAAAAGGTGCATCACATGTCAAAATGGATTTTCAGGAGAAATGGGGAGAGACAGAGAGACAGACAGACAGAGAGAATGGGGTAAAGGCATTATTTCATGAGATAATGGCTGAGAAAAACACCAGAACTGATGAAAGATACCAATAAATCCTAAAGAAGATAAAGAGAAATGTACATTTAACTACTGGAGTTAGAAAAACAGCAACAGAATAAACATAAACAATGTAGGAGATAAAATAAACACAGAAGCAAAAATCAATGAAATAAAAAACAAATATATAAAAAACAAATATATGGATGAGAAAAATCAAATCTGGTTCTCTAAAAACACCAATAAAATAGAAAACCTCTGGTGAGATTGATCAAGGCAATAAAAAGACAAAAGTAATAATATTAGGAATGAAGGCTATAACCACAGATAACAAATCAAAAAGAAAGAATTATATAATAAAAAAATTTAGGCCAAAACATTTAAAATCTTAATTGAAAAGAAAATTAAAAAAAAAAAAAATCATTACTTACAAAACTGATTCAAGGAGAAACAGAATATCTGAAGTCCTCTTTCTGTTAACTAAAACTGAATCTCTTATTAAACACGCATAGAAAACTCCTGAGTTCTATTAATATTCAGAGAAAAATAATTCTAATCATACACAAAATATTCCTAATGTCAGAAAAGAGGGAATATTCTCATTTAATAAGGCTAACATAAGCTTGACATCAAAAACCTAATAAAGCAAATATGACAAAAGAAAAATTCATAAGAAAATCTCATTTATGGCCATAGAGGCAAAAATTATTAGCAAACCGAATCTAGCAGTGTAGTACTGGCACAAGGACAAACAGGCCAATGGAATAGAATAGAAAATGCACAAACAGACATACACGTATATGTCAAGGGTTCCAATGCAATGGAAAAAAACTGTTTTTAATAGAATGTTGGTTACATAGAAAATACACATGGAAAAAATGATCCTTGTCCCTACTTCACATCATATATAAACTATACAAAAATAAATCCCATAAAGATTGTCAGTAAAACAATAAGGATTCTAGAAGATGATATGAGAGAATTGCTTCATGGCCCTGGGTAAGCAATGATTTCTTAAGCAGGTCACAAATATACCAACAATAAAGGAAAAGACTAATAAATTGTACTCATTAATATCAAGAACTTTTTTCTATCAAAGGCATCATTAGAAATATGAAATGGTAAGCAGTTATTGACAGTAATTACTGTTCCTTAACAACACATTTAAAGATACCAACTTATTTCTGCTACTGATACATAAGTAAAAGCCTGAGAGATCTACTTGGGCATACGCATCTACAACTAAACTAAGTAACCAAGGGACCTTTGCCAAAACAAGACCAAACTTTCTTCTACAGTTATTTTCTATTATATTTAAGCATAAGGTACAATAAATGACAGGCAGCTGCAACAAGACACTGGAATAAAGCTGTTCTATATATAAGTAATTTAAAATATAGGACAGAGGTTCCTGTGATAGGCCACAGTGGCAGATACAGGTGTGAAGTTGCAGAATAAATAGAATGGTAAACCAATTCAATCTCAGTTTCATCAAAGAGAAAGAATAGAGTGCTCCATGCCTAGACCATAATAAGAGTTGAACAAGAATATGTTGAATGAGTGAATAAATAAATGAAGAGATAAAAATGAAGGAGAAAAGATTAAAGTGAGAGCTGGGCAAGAAATAAGGATAACTGCTTATAAAAAGGAGAAAAATATACTGAAGGAAAAGAACCAAGAAAGCAGAATATTGTGGTAAGTCAAAGAGGAAGCAAGTTAGAAAAAGTGGCCAAGAAAGTAAAATGCCAGAGAAGAAGAAAAATAAGGATGGTCACAAGCTTAAAACAGCTTAAGAAATATCCTGCAAACTCTGCAAGAATATAAAGCAAATACTCCCAATACTGATGTCCAGGTCACCTTGAAAACAAAAATAGAAATCATAACTACCATTTAGCAATCATTTCCCATGTACCAGGTACTGTGCTGAGCATGTATTTGTTACCTCATTTACAGAAATTTCTAAAATTAACCTAAAATATCCCAAGTCAAGTTAAGCTGATATGAGTATCAACCTTAGGAGCATGATTGATATTATCTGTAAGTAAGAAAACTTAAGTTCAGTTGCACTTCTATCTGACAGAAAGAATATGCTAATGGTCAGGAAACAGTCTTGAATGACATAAAATGGAACCTCAGAGAGAGAGAAAAAAGTATAGCTTCTCTAGTACTAACTAGGAGACAGGAGAGGCAGGGACAACTACATGGGAGATAAATCTCAAGGGTGGAAAGAGATGCATCAGGCTATTAGAATTTAATGACATTGGCCATTAATAAATCCAACTACTTCTCCTTGCTCTTAATTCCATGCCCAAATAAACTTCTGTTATACTTTGCTTCTCAGGTATATCTTCTGAGGGAACATTTATACTACTTAATAATTATATTTCTCACTGTAAATTGGCATTTTGGTTTATAGATTAGTCTTCTAGTGAATCAGTTCCCTAAGCCTAACACCTTTGGTTGTACTAACAAATCACATTTTTAACCCTGTACATTAAAAAACCAGACCCTATAACATAGGTCCATTTCACAAACTGTGAAATTCTACGAGTTGGCCTGGGGCAGATAGCTGATCTCCCCTCTATCTTGCTGAACATCTATTCAAATCACAATATTCTTTAAAAAATAATAAGCTGAGTCTGTGAGTGATATTTTGGTCCATAGATAAGGCTCTATCTCCGTAATGTCACACTGCACCAAGTGAATCCCTAAAAGGCTAAGGCAGTCAACTGAAAGAAAACCGGCTTTCTCACTATCATTGAAGGGGCTGTGCATTAATTAATCTATAGCTTCCTGATAAGGTAGATATCAAAAACATTTAATGAGATTATCTTGAAAACATTTAGCACATTAGAAATATTCAGCACATTAAAATACTAAAAAAAGGATAGATCTTGTAGAAGGTGAAATAAACAGTACTATTTCCAGCTCCTGTGGAGACAGAGCCAAAGAAGACATGGAGCGGTCAGACAGAGGGCTCCAACCAGCCCTCCATGCAAGTTCTCTGACCCATCTGGGCCTTGATTTTCTCTTCTGTAAAATGAGAAAATGGGATCAGATCATCTCTAAGGTCTAAAATTCTAAATTCTACTACAATTATTTCCTTCAATGATAATGAGAAAGGTACAGAAACAAATTTACCAAGAAAATTTAGTAACTTTCCTCAAATAATATAGTACATTTCTTCCTAAGTGGAATCTACTTTACCTCTTTTACAACGAAACTGGATCCAATAAAAAAAAATAGAATGGTATTTATATGTGATATATATGTATATATGGTATGTGTATATATACGAAGGATTAAATCTACTACAGTGGTAGTTTAAGAATGAAAGTAAAAAGAAGATTTACATGTGTCTTTCATATCTGAGGGTTTCTCGAATGGACCACGCAACCTGGTATGGCGAAGCCTGCTCTGAGTCCTCCAGTTCTTCTCCACTTTCTTCAGACCAGTCCAACCCTGGAACAGATAAGAAGATATTTCAAGTTAGAAAAATTTACTTTTATTTAAAATTTAGATCAAAAGCGACCTAAAATACATAACCTAACACTTCTAGCAAGTACCATCATAGTGTGAATAATGCCTCCTGATGAGCTTCATCCCTGTCTAACAAAGATATTAATAATGAATGTATGATAGATACTCAGACCTAAAATAACGACATTGTAAGAAAAAGGGCTATATTCCAAGGATGAACTTTTTTTGTCAGATATGTCACTAATGGAGTAGAAACAACATAGACAGGGTTAGAAGTAAAAAAAAAAAAAAGCAAAAAGATTTTCTTAAGTATCAAAACATCATACACTAAAACATCAGAAAAAAAACATAAAAATATTCAAGAAGGTGAGAAAATAAGTTCAGGCAAGAAAAAAGTCAAAAGGTGCCAGTGGAGTCACTCTATACTTCAACACAGAAGGGCCCTAGAGCAAACTGTCAAAGGCAAAGACACTCCATCCCCCCCTGCCCAACACCTCTGGGGAAAAGGACTCTCTCTACCAGGCAGGGCCACTCCTTGGGGGCTGCTTTTTACAGACAGGGTAGGGTGGCAATGTTCTATTTCTGATGTTTCTTAGGTTTCTTTTAATTCTTTTATACAAGAGCTGCCACATTTTGTGTTCCATTTTGAAAAACAAGTTTAGAGGGAGAAGTAGAGAAACATACTATGAACAATGCTTACTGATTTTGTTAAATGCTATTATTTTTAATAGGATAATTGTTAGCTTCCAACAGAAAGGCTTTACCTTTTCAGAAGTTTTATCTCTTGAAGCAGTCATGATAAATATTGACATTGCACGGCCTAAAATATGACAGTGGTGGGACTGCATAGCTTTAATATACTCATATCGCTATGAAACTCAGAGACCTTGATAACTAGTATTCTATGTCTTCCTTCCTGATGCTCAAAAATCATTAGATGCAGTTATACCAAAAAGGACCTCACAGATTCCTTCCATAATTCAAATGAGTTCATATGTGCCAGATAGGGAAATTTTTTAAAAGTTAACTGAAATGCAAATTATAAATTCTTAAAATTAAATAACACATCGCCGCTGGCATAAAGAAACCTCAACTCTAGTTCCAAGATGACTATCTAAAATGTCGGGTCACCTTAAAAAGTAAGTTACTTCCTCTCAACTAAAATAATTTGTAAGATACGTTTTTGTTTTTGTTTTTTTAATTACGTGATCACAACATCAGCTTCAGGATGTTGAAAAGTGAAGACTTTCAAACACAAAGTGACACTTAAGGCACCTTCAAAATTTAGAACATGAGTTATTTGTAGAAGTTATAATACTTTCTACTAAGAACCTAAACTTTCTCTGAAAATGTCAAGATCAAAGTTATAAGAACTAAAATGGAAGTGTTTCTCCTGTTGTGAAATGAACTGTCCAATAAAGCAAACCTTTGATCTTGGCTATCACTAGTTTTAATGTAACTAAGAGAGATAACCAGCTCAGACAGGAGTACAAAAGCTATTAGAATACTGCATTTTTCTTTTATTCTTTAGTGATATGAATGCAGACTATGCTTGGTCATAATAGTACACTACAACTTCTGGTTTCTCCAAAATAACCTTTGTTTTAAAAAGTAGGGCCCTTAACATGCTTCAGTTAACAACAACAACAAAAAGACAATGCTTAATTCCAAAATCATTACAATATTTAAAAGCAAATAACAAATGGGAGGAAGGAGAGGCGTTGCAACAAACATGATGGATAAAAAGCTCTTACAAATCACTACAAAAGAGAAACACTTCATTAAAATAGATGAAAAATTCAAAAGACAAAATAAACAATACAAATGTCCAAAAAAAGCATATGAACAAATATTAAAAACTACATTATTAATACAAAATAGCAGTTCTCATTCAAAGTATGGCCCACAGATTCCCCAGGGGTTCCTGAAACTTTCTCAGGGGTTCCTTAGGTCAATACTATCTTCGAAATCATAAATAATACTAAGATATTATTTGCCTTTTTCACTGTGTTGACATTTACACTGATGGTAAAGAAAAAAAAAAAAGAACCACAATGGGTAATACTGCTGGCACCTTAGCACGAATCAAGGCAGTGGCACCAAACTATACAAGCAGTTATATGTTTCATACCGTGACTTGTAGTGAAATAAAACAGAACAAAGTTTTAAGAATGTCTTTGATAAAGCACTTGTTTATTAAATACTGTTTATTTTATTAAATCTCAATTCTTGAGTATATGTCTTCGTAATATTCTGTATGACTAAATGCGAAGTATACATAAAGTACCTCTGTTGCATATAAAGAAAGTATGATGGTTGCCTTGAGGAAAAGTAATTGCATGACTGTTTTAATTATGACCTAAACTAGCTGCTTTTTTCCATTCAACACCATTTTTATTTGAAAGAGTGACTGACACTATGGTTATTAAAACTTAGATACTGGCAGTCATTTTTTTTTCTAAAATGAATATGGTGAAACCACAGCTTCAAGAATAACAATGGTTAGTACTTGTTGCCAATGATAAAATTCAAATTTTTACTTGAAAGCTCAATTTTTGGAAAACTTGAAATCATCACTGAAAGTATGACAACTTCCTAACAGACAACTCTAATGAGATTGGTGGTACTATTAATGAATGTAATTTTAAATTTTTATATAATGAAAATATGTCAACATTTGGAACATCTATATAATTCAGTATATTAGTATTTTCCAAATGACCAACATGTGATGTTACAAAATCTTGCATGGGTAAAAGATCCATTCAAAGGACAAAGTAGATCAATGGATTTTAATGTAACAGTATGCGAAATTCCTTGATATGGTTTCAGATTCCACATTGTAACTAATCTTCAAGAAACTACCACTTGTCAAATTTTGGTGTAGAATCAAATAAGAATATCCATGATTATTTGAAGGGAAAAAAACCTATTAAAATATTCCTCCTTTTTCCAACTACAAATGTGTAAGGCTGTATTTTCATTTACTAACCAAAATCACATATCATTACAGTTTGAATGTAGAAGCAAATAGGAGAATCTAGTAGTATTCTAGTATATCAGACATTAAGATTTGCAAAACGATGCAAAAGAATGCTGCTCTTCACATTATATTTGTTTTTGTTTGGGAAAACAGTTATTTTTCATAAAAAGAACACATTAACATGTAATGAGTTTGTTTTTATTTTTAAATGAATTAGCATTTTTAAAATTTCTCAGTTTTAACTTCTAATTCAGTAATTATTCAATAAATATAAGTCACATATGCAAAAGCTATACAATGTCCTCAGCAATTTTTAAGAGTGTAAAGGGATTCTAAGGCCAAAAATTTGAGAAAAACTGATGTAAGGTATGCAAATCAAAGCAAAATTTCTATCAAATTTGCAAAGGCAAAATAATAATAGTAATAGTAATAATAGTAGTAGTAGTAGTAGTAATAATAATAATAATATCATATAATACCCAGGGCTGTAATAATAATAATAATAATAATATCATATAATATCCAGGGCTGTAAAGATATAGAGAAGCTGTCATTCTCATACACTGCTGAAAAGATAAACTGACAAAATAATTCTGAAGTTAACACATATTGAAAATCTTTGTTAAAACTGCAAAAGCTTAGAAATGGAAATTCTGCTTCTAGGAATCTATTTGAAGGAGAAATTAAAAATGTGACAGTAATTATTTTACTGCAAGGTTATAAAGCTACAACACTTTATGATATAAACACAAAATGACTTAAAGTATTCAGCTGTGGCAAATTATGTTGTATATGAAAAATTACTAATTGATAATACATTACGAAAAATTTTAAAACAGGCTACAAAACTGTTGGCATAGCAGGAAACCAATTTTTTTTTCCCTCTCTTTAATTTCCCCACCCCTACTTCCACCTCTGACCTATGGATGTTGCCTTCCCCCTTAAGAACTGGATCTCTGAAGGTTGGGTGTCTCCTCCCACAAGCTGTGGCTAGCCCCTGGGGGGCCTGTCGCACCCGGGGCCTGGGGCCTGGTCTGTGGCTTCATCTGGGGCACGAATCCAGGACCTTCTGCATGTAAAGCAGATGTGCTAACCACTACACTATGGAGCCACTCCCGGAAACTAATTTTATATGTCTGAAAGAATATAACAGAGTATTAACAAATAAGTAGTAATAAAGTTTGGGGTGTTTTAATTTATTATTTTTGTTTATCTATGTATTTCAAGTTTTATTAGTTTTTTTGTAATTACCAAAGTCATACATGGTTTAATAAAAGGTAAAATATAAAGCTATATAAAAAGATTTACCACTCCCATCTCCTTAAAAACACATCCTGCCCGATTCCATCCCAGTGTGGAAGCCCATGTTAACAGCCTGGTAGAGTATACCCATTTGCACTTTGCCTATGCTCATTCATACCTAACAGGCAAACAGCTATTCACGTGCTTGATCAATGGATGTACTGATGTCCCTTGTTTAGTTATTTATTTTTACAAAAATAAGATAATACAATGCCTCTTATCTTTTTCTACTCGTTAACATATCATGGGCACAAGCATGTAAAAGATAGATTTCATTTATTCTTTTTAGTAGCTGCATAATACTTTATGAAACATATATGTACAATAATTTATTCATGGTTTCCTATTGCTTATAAAGATTAATGGTTTACAGATTTTTGATACTACAAGCAGTGCTGCAATAAATATCTTTAAACACATATCCTTACATTCCGATTATTTTTATACTTCAGAGAGTCCCAAAAGTGAGTTTGTTACCTATATGTATACTGTTGGTTAACAGATACTGTCACATTACTCACCAGCAATGAATAAGATCCCATGTCCTCATCAAACTGGATATAATTTTTGCCAATCTGATAATTCACTGTTATTTTAATTTGCCTTTCCCCACCTGCTGTGGGGATTGAGGTTTTCATTTGTTTATTGACCATTTATATTTCTTCTTCCTCTATTCTCATCCTTTTCTCAATTTTTATTGCTGTCAAATATCATACAAATCATTTTCCCTAAAGTCAGACTCATAGCTCATACCACATCTAAGAATAAATTCCAAATGAAGTAAAAGTTTAAATGACCAAAAAGAAAACAATCAAACTATTAATATAAAGTGTAGAATATCTGTATAAACTTGGGATCAGAGAGATTTTCTTGAGTAAGAAAGAAAACTCAGAAGCAACAAAAGACAGACATTTGACCATACTAAAGTTTTATCTGTACTTTTTCACTTTAAACCATAAACAGGTACTGTTTGGGGAATTTTAAAAGTTGTTTTTAAAAAAAAAACTGTTGGCAGATAATAATGCTATCATTCCAAAGTTGTACAATAAGACACGTAGAGAAGTTCATTAGGCACACAGGTACTGAGCTCATGGAGGCATACATCCAAACACACCTACCTTTCAATACTGCTGTGGATACTGCTGCTACTAACACTACTAGAAACTATGACTCAAGTTCTAAATTCCCAGCCTCTGTTTCTGTATCTTTTTCACTAATTATTATCCTCTCCAGTCGCATACTTACTTTAAGGTGGTCTACCTATATACAGAATCTTTCGCTGGGACATTCTGTCCCAGTGCTCTTCTACCTCTATGAGCTAGGTGGTAGTTGTTAAAATAAAGCCTCATGAAAAAGTGCACACTTCATTGTATTACACATATATGATATGGCAAAATCAATAATAACTCACCTAAATGGGGAAACAGATCAGTGTCCAACTGATGTTTTTGGGTGCACAGTTTCACCAGTCTCTGCAGTCGACTTATACAAGAGAAGTGTGGAGAGAAGGCTGTGGCTTTCATAAGGACGCGGTCAGTCCTTGGTGGGTCCACGACAGGAGCCCTACTGGATGGCAGGAGGGGCAGAGGCCTCTTGTGAGACAACTGCCTTGCTTGTGCTATAGTGTGTGTGGTGGGGGCCACTCCCTGCATTGGTAGGCTGGTGTTCTGAGGTTGAGGTGACTTGCAGACTAAACCCTGCGGTGGCGCTGGAGGTTTCAAAGAAGTGGATAAAGGTGACAGGTGGGAGTGCTGCTGCGGAGGAGGCTGCTGTGAAGGTGCAGGAGGGGGACTAAAGTGCTCTTGTCGAACTTTTAAAATCTCTGTCTCTCTCTGGCGCTGCCGGTTCTGGGCCAACTTGCTCTGCAACTTCTTTTTCACAGTTGCCCCTTTCTTTAGGTCATCATCTTCCTCGTTGAAAGCAAAGGGATCTTCCAATTCAGTTTCCAGGTAGTGGAGAGGGACCCTTGCCCCTGGTGGAGAGAGGGACATTCCATCCAGTCCATTGGGCATCTTCAAGGCCAATGTGGGCACCGTCAGGCTAAAGGCCATGGTATCCATCTGGTGCCTGACCTTTACCTCATCTATAGGATCATTCTTTTTCTTCCTCTCTTTTTTCGGGATAAAGCCAAGTACCTGCAAGTGGCTGTTGCAGTACCTTTAAAAACACACACATACATAGAAAAATGTTCGTGATACATATTGAGAAAAGTAGAATATAAAACTACATATATAAAATGTGAATCCTAATATGCTAATTAGTTAATTCTTATCATTTGTGGATTTAATATATGCAACTTCCACTACTCCCAAGCAATCCTCAAAGTCTGTGCAATTTTGCTGAAGCAAATATGTGAACCGTACATGTGCAGAGGCTGCCAGACAGAAGCAAGTCATTCAAATTGTAAGTGGCCCTGGATAGCTGCCCAGCTATTGCTTCTCATACTGCTTTGTTATTCTCTATTCATAACACACAAAGTAACTCATCAGTAGTCACTTAAAATTCCCTTATGGAGAAAAAATGTATATGTTCCGATGCCATTCAAGTATTTGGAGATTCACAAAGATCTTATGATATAACCGCTAAGAATGTCCAGTGTCTACTATGTGTTACTCACATACAGACACACACACAGAGGATGCGATCGAGGGAGTTTCTACCTGCAGTAGGGACTTAAATAGTGACCTTTATACAGATGAGGAAACTAAACTTCATAGAAATTAAATAACTTGCCTAAAACCATCCACATGGAAAGTGACAGAGGTAAGACTTGAACTAAAAATCAAAGCTCATGAAGACTCACTAGTCTTCAACAATGAGGTTACTTTTGTAATGTAACCTTCTGTTACATTACGGTGCTGTTTTAAAACTGCTATGAAAGGACAGAATCCTTCTATATAATGAGAAAGTAGCATGCATGTGGTTTATTCCAATAAACCACACTGAAAACCTACAGAAGCTTTTAAGCAGCAGAAAAGCCGTGTTTTCCAAACTGGTATTCCTCGGGCAGTCACAGAATGTTAACCAGTATGCCCTGAAACAGTATTCCATGCTTCAGTAAATTCAGGAAATGATGGCTTAAACAGAATTAGAAAACGATTTTGTTGTTTGTTTCTGCTGAACAACTTCTCAAAGCATGTTGTATGACAATGTGCATTATGCTACAAGGTGGAAATGTACCCATCTGGCAGTGTTTCCCAAACTTATTTGAAAACGGCACCTATTTTTATGGCAGCACATTTGTGATATCTCCACAGATATGGGTAACACAGTACAGAAAAAATGCAATAAAGTAAATAATTACCGTTAATCTTCAAACTAATTAAGGTGCATCAAAAAAGTTTTTTTTTTACTAATTGTTCAAATACAGATTCACCAAATAAACAGGAGACACTGTTTTGTTGGTTTATCTTAAAAATCAATCTATCAGAAGCACTCTTTAATTTAAAATAGTATAATAAAGAGAATCTATTCTGTGTGTGTGCATGTATACCTAGCAGGGTTAAGCTAATCCCATATATACCTTAAACAGAGTAGATTCATAAAGCCATAGCCAACAAGAAAAAGGGTTTCAGGGATAAGTGTACTAACCAAGAAGCTTCCCAATAAATAGTAAAAGGTTTTGTTGTTTTCCACTCATTTGCAAATTAACAAAAGGATTAGTTTTTGGGGGAGAAATGAGGTTGGGCAGTTTTTTAATTTAGAGATCAGCTTTTTCTGCTCATTTACACGTGGGCAGCCTGAACTGGTAAATGAGGCTACTACATGCTTCATTACATAATGCAGCAGAGGCTGATCACACGTTTGGTCCCCCTTCAACCTCACCCTCAATTCGCTCCAGCCACTCTGGCACACTGTTACAACATGGAGTCTGAACTCTTCAAAATGGTGCCTCTGCTAAAAGGCAAGTCTTCATAACTAGAATTAGAACAGCTTATTTAATTACTAACAGCAATTAAAATAAGTATGCAAATAGGAATCACTAGTATAAAAAAATAACTATCCAGGGGAGTAATGGCTACAGGATTCTTTCGAGGGGATGAAAATATAAAATCGGACTGTGGGGACAGTTGGACCCTGTGAATATACTAAAAAAATACTGAATTATACACTTCCAAAGGGTGAATTGTGTGGTATGTGAATTATATCTTAATTAAACTGTTTTAGAAAATAAACATACAGATAACAAGTTCTTGGCAAATACATATGTACTACTAAAAATATACATAAAGTATAGCAAACTTAATTTAAAATATTACATAAAATAACCAACTTATTTCTGAGAAACCAAGGTTATAATAATGAGCATTAGAAAATGTACTTTATTTTTTAATTACACCAGTTACTGAACATAACACTATTCCAAAAAGGTGGAATATCATACATGAGCATTTATAATACAGACCAGATAAACTGGACACCAGATATTAAAAAGCTTCTTCTAGTTGACCACCAATCAGATAATTTTGTTAATTAAAAGTCCTTGGGAATTTTTTTTCTAAAACAATACATAAGCCATATCAAATCCTTAAGTGTCCAAAGAGTAACTGCATTAACAATAATGAAAGCATATTTTCAAAAGAATATTAATATTTTCTATAGTATGTCATGTAATATAGTTACAACTAGTAATTTTTACACACAAGTTTAGACATATTATTACCTGAATTTAACCTGGATTTTCTGAGATAACTTAAGACTATTACCTTCTGTTAATGTCTGCTTTATTTTCAAACAAAACTACAGAAATACTAATACCGTTTGCACTCATATGGTCTTGGATCAATTTCCAAAAAATATGTAACCCAGTACTTATTAAGCACAGCTTCTCTGATATAGCAACACACAGTCCTTTCCCTTCATATCTTATTCTAAAAAGAGGAAATTACTTAGACTATAAAGGTAAAGACATATGCTTCACAAAATTAATATTTTGGAGAAATTGAGAGGGATCCTCACTTTACTTCCTGCTGTTATTTATAATACTTGCTTCAGCTGAAATGAAAAATATCTAAGATTGACAACTGCAACTGTGATAAACTGAATTTAAAACAAAATTACAGAGATGTGTTTATAATGGAGCTTAATGTAAACAATTCAAGTTCATCCATTCAAGTTTAAATAGGGCAGGATTAAAAAACCATCATTTTCAATCTGCTAAAACCAACTAGACAGACATGTTTAGCCTAATACAGTGGTCTCTTTCTCACCTGAAATTAAAATTTTATTCCTTGCCTCACTGAGCAGCTGTTTCTAACTTTCAGGTATTGTAATTTGAAGCCGTTAGTGCTCATTAGAAATTCTAACAGAGTATTTCCAAATCACCACATTATACTAAAAGTGTAAAAATTGCTCGCCATGACCTATAAAATACATGATTCCTTTTCAACCAATGTATTCAGGTGACATTTGCTTATGTATAGGAAGAAAAATAAAAGTTGCATATATATATTTTTAAAAGATAGAAGTCGAAATTTCAAATTTTCTGCCTAAAGATAACAAATGTGTGAAACTTTTTGAAAAAGAAGCACACATTTCTCTAATATCTTACAATGTTCAACATGGTTTCTGGAGAACTAAAGAAAAAGAGACATGAAAAAGATTATATATGAAATATAGTATGAATTTTCCTAAGAATATGAAAGATGAATAATATGTATAACACTCCTTCTTTAAAAATACTTCTCCATTTTATTTTTAATTTAGCAAAGCCTAAGTTCATAATTCTAATGATAAAGCCTACCTACCCTTACTATGAAATTAGTTTCTAATTTATAATAAACATACTCTATATGCCTCCTTTTAACTAAAAGAAGCAAGATTATTAAATAATGCCAAACACCGCTTAGAAGTCTGACAGGAAGTAAATCTTCTGAATGATTCAAGTAATCATTCTTTTGAAAAATTCTTTTTCAATAAGTATATACCCTTTGCTACCTTTCAGATTTAAAAATTCCAAAATTATTTACAACACCTAAGTAGTTCCTATAATTTTTCTTGTTAAGGCAGATGACAAAACTTAGTAGAGAAGTTGGTAACATTTTACAAGGCTGCAAACCAAACATGTCAGTACCAAGACTTAGAGCAACAATTTTAAAGATTTTAAAATAATCCTAGAAAGTCAATTTAAAAAACCCTCAACATACTTTTCAAATAATTCCCCAAATTTACTATTCATTTTTTTTAAAACTGCCATTTCTCATTTTTAGAAGCATTCCAAAGTTTACTTAGATTACTCCCAGAATGTAACATTTCAATTCACCATATCCAAAAATTAAAGAAAAAAAAAAAAGCAAAGCCTACTAATTAAATAAAGATTAGTCCCATTATTAGCTCTTACCTACGATCCTCTGATTTGGGGATGGGGTTGGTGCAGCGTTGGCTGTTATACTTGGCCACATATTCACATTGCTTGAAGGGGGCAGTCTTGTCCTCCAGAACGTGTCTGATACAGAAAGCGTAGCCGTTGAGTCGCCGCTGCTTGCACAGTTTGGGGCTATATGAGCACAAGGGCTTATTGTCAACCTCAGAGAAGTGTATATGTTTCCCTTCATACATCACGTGACTCTATTCCTTGTAGAACATCAGCTAAAGACCACCAGGAAAACCCAAATAGATAAGTCAGAGAGTGTAAGGTAGATTTAAGTTGAGAATTTCACTGAGGGACTTCTGCCCCACAGCCATACCTGATTTTAAATCTTCTGCACCATAGCACTGTTAAGAGACCCCCAAGGATACCAGAGTTTGGAATGCTGCAGAATCAAGATGAAGCAGATTGTCTACAAAAATATCAAAAGGCCTAGTTAACGAATAGAAATAAGCAAAGTTTGCTCACCTGGGAAGTCAAATACCAGTATATCACCCTTCTAATGGGATGGACTGTTCATTGTAATCCAACACCCCAATACTGAATTCAAATAATAAGAGGCATCATAAAATACTAAGTTACCTTACCCCTCCAAATTGAATTAAATAACTTTTACTCTGGTTAAGTTTTAGAAATAACTCAAAGCATTTTGGGGTCTTCCACTAAACATATGTCATTAGGTAGCAAGTCCTTTTATTTCATTATTGGTGGTTGCAGGCTATATCTACTTTCAGAACCCAAGTCTCTTTACAAAGCCAATGGAATGAACTCTGTAGACCTAAAACTTCACTCAGAAGTCTACGTTTTTTGATATGTTGGCAAATATTTGGCAATTTTAACAAATATTTCTGTGAAATACAAAAAAGAAAAATCCTGTTTTAAAAAAAAGTAATTTTCCATAATTATCACATCCAAACTAGAAACTTCTTGAGCACAAAGACCAGCCACCCAACCACACTTTCACCATTCAGTTCAGTGCTCTCCCAATTATACTAAGTAGAATAATTATCATGGCTTATGAGTCTTTGGAGGTTTAATAAGAAAATGGCAGAAAGAAATCACACAATACTCACTACCTCTGTAAACACAAAAGGTCTAGCAGCAGCATTTATATGTCATAACATCACATAGTCTACAATGAAAATGAATCAACTAATTTGTCAAGTCAGCATTGTAGTTGGCTGATGTGGCCTAATCCACTTTCTCCACATGCCAAGAGTCACTCACATGGCTGCTGGAACAGCTTAAACACCAGCTACAAAAAAACACTACTCCCTCCTTTACAACACCCAATAAAAAATTCCTTATCCCAGTGAATAAGATACATAAATGCTTCAAGAGTCAAAAGACATGTTTGCTCAAGGCCAAAATCTGCCCCTTATGGTGTGTTACTTTGAACAAATCTTTTAGCCACAGTTTTCTCCTCTGTAAAACAGGAATAACAGTAGCTATATTATCATCAGGTTGCTGTAAGGATCAAATGATACAAAGCATGCAACACACTAAGTACCCTGCCTTGTACATGTTAAACACTGAACAAATGGCAGTTATTATTTATAAATGTTAACTCTTATTATTACTACATTCTACCTGCTGATGACAAAGATAATTTGTATTACCCTCAAGAAACATTCCACTTACTCTGGTAAGAAAAAAAAAAAACAAAAAACTGAAATATTAGCTTGGTGAATAAAAATCATGTTCATTAATGAGTAAACCTAATCATACACCAATGTAAAACAAAAGTAAGAGTTTTTCCTTTTCACTTTATTATGATGCAAGGAAGAAAAGTTGGACTAAAAATTTTAATTTAGCTGCCCTGAAGGTCTAGATATTCAGGACAGAAAATATTTCAAAGCAAACCCAAGCTGTTTCATTTAATTTCCTAAATATGTGATTCACTCTCATATTCTGTGTATTCATACACACAGGTGGTATTTGTGCTTTCTCCTTTGTTCATGATAGGTTCAACAGAGGTTTACCTAATGTTTTTATCAACATCTTTAAAAAAAACCAAACAACCCAAAATCTCTTGGATTTACTAGTACCCCATGTATGTTTTCTAATTCATCCATTTCCGCTTTTATCCTTGATAACACCTTCTTTCTTCTCATTGATTTTATTATTTTTGTAATTTCTGAAGCTGAATTTTTATTTTCGTTCCTTTGCCTTAGTAATTTAGTTACATCTATGAATTTTTCTGATTACTGCTTTAGCTATCTCCCATAAGTACTAATTCACAGACTTTTGATTATCAGTACTTTCTAGCTGACTTGGATTTGACTTTTTCTCATTTGACTCGTTATTTTTTCAGATGGTAGAGTTTTATGCTTTCCTTTTAGTTCTAATTATGCATAATCTGCATAAATCTCTGCTTTTTAGATCTGACTGAGATGAATCAAAATCCCCTACTATAATCTGATTTGTCTGTTTCTCCTTATATTTTTTATTTTAAAAATTTTAAAGCTGTATTATTTGTCATGAGATTCATTAGGAAATGCAATTCAATTGACGGGTTTTGTCTTGACTTTAACCTTATCTGACACAAATACCTGGGCTCTCATTTTTTCCTTTGAATCTGTCTGTTAAGTCTTTGGTCATCCTTTTACTCTCAAGTTTTCTAAGGCTCACTGTTTCTGTAAATAAAGTTTTATTGGAATACTGTACTGTTCATTCATTTACATGTTGTCTATGGCTGCTTTCATGCTATAACAGTAGCAGTGAGTAGCTGCAACAGATTTTATGACTGCAAAGCCTAAAATATTTACTAAAATATTATTTGTTGTTCCCTTTTTTGATGGTGTCTCATTAATAGGTTGACTCTTGCTCTGAGTGTCATTTTCTTTTAATAAATGAAGTTATCCAATTTATAATTTTATATTTATTTATGTGCCAAATATTTCACCTTAATTTCATTATCTTTTTTGCATGGCTTTTAGCTTTCAATTATCTTTATTAAATATTTCATTACTTTGTTTTCTTGCACAATTTATAGTCTGTGTTCTTTAGATAACATTTCTTTAAGAAAATTAGTATACTTAATATACTCAGCATTATCATCATTGATCTTGTTAGGAACAAGAAAATTTCTTGTTATGAACAAGAAAATTAACTACCTACACATCCTCAACTCAGTATTTTTCTCATGTTATTCTTTCTACATTGCCATAGTTATAACATTTTTAATGTTAGTTCAACACTTAAATTTATTCAACGCTAATCACTAATATTTTTAATCTAGTATTCATCTCTTGATTCAATAGTTTATAATATAGTTGCCTCCATTCTCTAACCCACTCTCCCCACCACCACCACCTCCCTGCGCCACCCCACACAAGGCTGACTAAGGGAACTAAACCATGGTTTTTCTTTTTGGAAATATGTCAATTAATATTTAAAAAATTTTTTCCAATTAGAGTTGACATTCGATATTATTTAATATTAATTTCAGGTGTATAGCATCATGTCAATTAGATCATACTTCGCCTATAGTTTGCCTGGACATAAAATTCTTGGGTCAGATATTTTTCTGTCTACTTTGTATATTTTTTTCCATGTCTCCTAGAGTGGAAAAGCCTGAGGCCAGCCTCTTTATTTTACAGGGAGGCTTGACGCCCCCCACCCCTGCCATTTTGATCTAACAATAAAATCTTTATATTTAAAGACTAGAAACCATTCTAGAATTTCGAGTCTTCTTTTATTGCAGGAAACTCTTCTTAATGACTTAAAAATTTTTTCTATTTTATTTATTCTATTGTGTTCCTAAGGGATATCAATTATTGGTAAACTAGATTTACTGTATTTTTTTCTTTCTCTCTCTCTTTTTCTCTCTCATCTTTTAATTTTTACTTTTTCCATTTTGGATTGCTCAAATTTCTCAAGCTTACTTCCAATATCCCCAGCTATACTGTATATCTGCTGCTTTGAAAGTGACCTTCATTTCTATAATGACTATATTTTTCTTTTATTTTGTACCCTAGTTCCATCAACTCACTCTTACCTCTTTACTATCTTATCATTTATACACTACTCCCTTGAGGCTTGACTCAATGTTGGACTAGTCTCTCCAACTCACAGAGGCCTATATGACATAGATTTTTAGGGGATCATAATAAAAGTTTTATTTCCCTTCAGGTGACCCAAGATTAGCAGTTGCAAGGCTGCTTGGTGTCAGTTTCTCCTCCACTCTAAACTTCTTACAAAAGTAGTATGACTGTACAGTTTGAATTCAACCCCACACCTCTTTGCCACTCAGGGAGTCCAATGTACATACCAACTCTGCTATTTTAAGTATGGAGTTATTGGTTTTGTCCCCATGGTGGATCACCTACTTAGAAGAAAGCTGTTTCGACTCACTTTGCCTGAGTTCTATAAAAGAAATCACCTGCTCCTGGCATCCTCTCTTGCCCTAGTTCAATTCTCACTGAACTTAACAGTACTAATTCATATATTCTGATTATAAAGTTTGGTTAGTTATCAAAGATTGAATATCTTTTCTGTTTCTCAGTCTTATTATTTTTAGTTGGTTTAGAGAGAACAGAGATGTCAGTATTCTGTCATGATCAACCAGAAATATCTTTTAAAATTCTGTATATTAAAATATACCAAAATCAAAATAAAACAAATTACATAATTTTTACAACATAATTTGTAACAATTTTCTATTTTTTTTAAAGAATCAACATGCTATTAAAGAAGTTACTAAACTTGATTCAATTCATTTTCACTATGTCCAACTCACGTGATTCTAGTGTTAATGGCAAGTACTTACTTATTAAACAGATGAAAAGTCCATCATTGCCCCAGAAGCCATGGAAGATATACTAGCAAAAGACATAATTTTTGCCCTTAGAAGATTATAATCTATGAGATGAAATGCAGTGAAAAGATGTGAAGAACTGGAGGATGTCCCCCACAGGTCTGAGTATCCCAGGTTCCTCTAGTGTCACCAAGCTTAAAAACAGGCTGCTCCCTCTGTCCAGAGCTATGGACATCTTCCCTCTTTGTACCTTCTTCAGGCTATCTCCAATCTAATTCTTCAGAACACAGCTTAGTTGTCACCATATACAGATTTTCAAAGGCTGACTGAGTTAGTTACAGGCTTTGGTGAGGTACTCGATGCATTCCCCTGTTTGGGCACTCATCACATTCTACTTTAAATGCCTATCCTGTTGTCCTCCCTCCTAGAAAATAAGCTCCCAGAAGGACAAGTTTTCTGTTCATCATTTTATCCCAGGGCCTAGCAGTTAATAAGTGCTCAATAAGTACATGCTGATGGTATAGCTAGCCTCTGTGACAGTAACTCTTAATTCCAGGTTGTCTAATCAATACTGATCTTTAAATAATTTTAAAAATTAAACTGGTGCTTTAGACAACCTATACAGTAATTTCTAATAGCCATAGTCATATGCCAAGAGAAATTCAGCATGATTTAGAAGCTTTAAAATTTTTTAATATTCCTCTCATGAACATCAAATATTTCATCAAGCAGATGCCATATAATTTGTTACCCAATGTCTATTTAGCAAATGTTAAAAAAATATAAGAACACATTAAAATTTGCCTATTCAACTTCCTTCTAACTCTAAGAATTCATTAATTTATCCAATCATCTTCAGTATTTGCCACAAGGTGCCAAAGCTTTTGCTAATCACTTCTATGCCATTACAAAAAGGTGTTTAATTTCAAAATCTTATAAACTTCTCTTAAACCTTAATTTTTTTACATCTGTGATTAATTTTTTCTTCTCATTTGATTTTTAATGTTTTTAAGTCCTACTAAAAGCCAACATTATATCATTCTTTACATCTTCCTTTTGAACGACAAACTGTTCTCCATTTTTAAATCTCTCTTAATAAAAACTCAACTTAATTTTTATACTTATATTTTCAATTCCCTGATATATTCAGACTCACTTTATATACCATAAAAGAAAAGAATGTTGGGGGAAACAGCCCTCTGCATTGAAATCTAATTTCCTTCTAAGTGACTATTATTTAATATCAAAATCACTTTGTCTATAAACTAGAAACAACTATTCATCTTCTCTTCTCTATTTTAATATGTTTTTCCTTTTTAATGAAAGAAGAAATCATGACAAAAACACTAAGGCAAATCTCAGGAGAAAAAAAATCTACATTTTTTTCATTATCTCTAGCATCCCACAACTGAAGTTCTTTACCCCTAATCCACCAATCCACCAAAGGTGAAGTTCACATGGCCTTCACTCTTTGAAATTTATTGTAAAGTATAAAGAGAAGAAATATAGAATATATAAAAGTCCACATGATCTTAATCAAATGCCATATAGACCCTAATATTTAAATACTATTGCATGTCTAACTCATGAAGAAAAGCTATATGTAAGTTCTTCCTTTTTCTTTTTTTTTTTACTTTTTTTAAAATTTATTTTTTAATTAAGTTTATTGGGGTAACATTGGTTAATACAATTATATAATTTTCAGGTGTACATTATCATTTGAGATCTGTATATTGTATTGTGTGTTTACCACCCAAAGTCCAGTTTCCTTCAAGTTTTTCCCTTTTAATACATGACGAATATCACTTAAAAAAGAAGGAAAAAATATCCTAACTAGACTAAATTTATTAACAGCTATAGCAGATATTATCTTCAGCTATGGAAATAACTTGCCTAGACTATAAATGATCTATGCTCCCTTAAATGAAAGAATGCAGGTAATTAGCACTTTAGAGTAGCAGTAGAATATACTCTTATTTAATTATTACCAAAAAGTAAAATTAACTATTACTGAGAATAGTCTCACAGAAAGAATATTTCCACAGTGAACATATCCATATACTGGAATTCAAGAGTAGAAAATAGGATTAGGTATGAAATCTTAAAAAAAAAAAAAAATCCCCATTTATATATATGCTGAGTTTAATTGGATCAAAAAAACAATTCTGTGCCCAGTACAGGTATAACGGGCAAATACAGAGGAAAAAGACGTTAGCACAGAGAAAAGTAGGAAAGATAAGCTTTTAATAAAAGCAACCCTACAGCCCTTTCAGTCTTCCAACAGCAACCATACACCAACTGACAGAAATATGAACATTATTCTCTTTGGGACTACTGCTTTATCACCTCCATGTGGAATCTCTGTATGTCATTACTGTTCTTTTGAGTCTCCTGTTTCAGAAGCATGTTCATTTCACTGCCACAGTATTTTCCCCTAATTGCCATTTGTGCTTTAATATTCTACCCCCTTTCAAGAGCCTAGACCTACAACATACCTTATTTTTTTAAAATCCAGCATGAACCTAAATTCTCAGAATGTTAGTTTTCTGATATATTTAATACAAATGAAAAGAATATTTACTTTTCCCAAAGTCACATACTTTAAAGCCTTAATACCTCCTCCCCCACATTTTAAGTTTTTTAAAAAAATGAATTTTAATTCGACTTCATGGAACACGAAAGTGTAATAAAGTACTAAACAAAAAAATGTATTGTTTAAAAAAACCTAGTATCCCACACACCAATGTGAGTAGTAAAATTAGAAATGAAAATCTATAATTGATATGATTGGAAGAGAGAGATCAGTGAGAAAAACTGCCTATCACCCCAAAATATAAACAGTATTCAGTATAAAGTTCAAACCAGAATATTTTTAAATAAATCAAACACATGCTTATTGAAGGTCTATTATGTGCCAAATACTGTACTCAAACAGCACTGTACAATTAAGTCTGCATTATAAATTTAAATTAAAATGGTCTTTATGCTATTAGAGTTCCTTACCTGATTTATCAGAAAGGTAAAGAAGAGTTTAGGCTGCAGTTAAAAGTTAAAAGCCCTCACTAGCTCTAGTGGGTATAAGAGATGGTGCTCAAATGTGGTTCTGTGAATTATTAGGTCTATGACCTTGGGTAAGTTACTTAGGTTTCAGTTTTCTCATATATAGAGAATTATTACAGTATGCACCTCACTGAATCATTTAGGAGAATTAGACATTTCATGAACTATGCTTAGCACAGTAGCCAGCACACAGTAATCACTTAATGTTAACTACTATTAGAAGCTGTAAGTAGTAGTTTATTGGTATTATCATTTTAATCTAGAATCTAGACCTAAAATGCACTCTCCAGCCGCTAATGGTTTTCTAAATAGTAAAGTGTAATTCTCCGTTAAGTTAGGCTCTCCCGCTTTCTTGGGGAGACAGTAACAGAATCCACTGAGAATTGTTTCTTATAATTCTTATTAAAAATCTAATATTAAAAATATTTTTTACATTCTATACAGCCTCTGTATACTAATGTTCTTGTAATGGGAAATACTAGCGGAATGAGCAGTGTCTGATTTGGTTACAGCACTTATTAGCTCCAGTTAATCATCCTTTACAAAAAAGGCTTTTTGAATTCCTATCCATACCACAGTCACTCTCAGTTGTTACAGAAACCCTATAGTGCAGGACAAGAAGAAAAACTAAGTTGTAGCTATATTCCTCAAAGTTCTTTTCTTCAAAGAATGTGAAACTAATGGCCTCTTTGTTGCTAAATTCCATATACACTTGACATCCTTATCTTACTTGACCTCTCTATAGCATTTAACTCTGTTGGCCACTTTCTCTTTCTTGAAAGAAGGTTGACTCAAACCAGTTCCAGGAAAATGTTGTGATTAAAAAAGAAAAAAAAAAAAATGCAGGCCCAGGTCTCTAGACCATTCAATTTCTCAAAATAAGATAAAAATTCAAAATTTCCCACAAAATATACTAATTTTTTTCATGTCAGCAGCTCATTTCTACTTCTACAACTTCAGCTGTCATCTATACAAGGATGACTCCCAAATCTACATCCAGTTAACCTACACAGACCACTTTACCTCTATAACTGGCCTCTCCACTTCTGTCCACCCCCATCGCCATCGCCATCGCCATCGCCACCGCCACGGCCATTGCCACTACCTTCAAACCTTCGATATCTTCTCGGCAGCAGTCTCCCTGGTCTAGATCCAGTCTTGCCTTCCTTTATTCCTCTCTTTGTACAACTCAAGTCCTCTAAAACATAAATAAGTTATTTGGCCAAAAGCCTCAGGGTCTGCTTATAAATGTAAAAGGAATCCAAACTCTTTAGCCTAACACATTAAACTCATTAGGGCCTGGCCAGGCAGACCTCGCCTCTCCCACTATTTATTTCTATTCCTACAACTCCTACAATTTGCAACACAGAATACTCTTGTGTCCTTAGGCATTTATTCATACCTGCAGGTCCTACCTCCTGGAATGCCTTTCTAACTCCTCCCATTTGCTTAGGGCAGAAACACCCCTGGAAAATCCGCACTTTAAGGCTTGCTCCTCAGCCAAAATAAATAGGTTTCCTTCCTCCAGGCAAAGTTATCCCTTATCATTCACTATTATAAGTGTCAGCTTTTTTTTTTTTTCACTAGACTAAAAACTTCTCAAGGGCAGAGAATGTGTCTTTGTATTACAAAGCCCACTGTTACTGTTAAATGAACTAGAGCACTGGCTTGAGCACTGGCTTGAGCAACTCCTACCAGCACCTCAGGTAAACATCCCACCCTCCCAAGGTGAGGCCACCAAAGCCACAAACTATTCAGTGCCTTCAAATCCATGCAACACAGACACACACACAGGCAGGCAGGCAGATTACTTCCGGAGTTTAAAAGGAGCTAGAAGTAAAAAAGTAAATCTGTACCTTCTTTGCCCACTGGTATACTTTACATTTGCCAACTCAAAATTCAACAGCAGAGATTAGACTAGCATCAAGCTGCTGAAAGTTTCTATGAACATACTGCTAATTTTTTTAATGGCACAAAAATATTTATTTGCCCCATGAAGGTAATTACAATCTACTTGTACTTAAATACTCACTGGTACTATTAGTATATACTGAGTCAAGAACTCAATCACACTGAAAAAATTCACATTGAGAAATATTAAAAATCTATAGAGGAAAATATTACCTAAAGGTCATGCACTAGGCACCATTCTAAAGGCTTTATGTGCAATTCCTCACTTAATCATCACAGCAACCCTATGAAGAAACTGAAAGTGAGATTGAGTAATTTGTCCAAATCACATAAGAAGGATCCAAAGCCAGTGTGACTCCAGAGCCCAAGCTTTTAACCAACACAATGTTGTTAAACGGAAAGTCCTAAGATTATGTTTATGTTGTATGCACACACAATTGAGAGAGAGACAGCCAGAACAACAAAATGTTAAGAATGATGATCTCTTGAGTGGGATAAGTAGGTCTAAATGGGATGAACATGAACATGTATTACTTTTAGTCAGAAAAAAAAAAAGTAAACAAGAGAAATAGTACCTAGGTGGTGTTAACAGAAAGGTAAGGTGGACTGGGGGAATTAACATCTAAGCAAAATCCTACTAAGAGCCAGGCACATAGGCTATCTCATCTAATCCTTACATCAAAAAAATGTTATTTCCATTTTACATATAAAGAAACCAAGGATCAAGTAACCTATCCAGTGGAAGAGCTGGGATGAGAACTAAAGCCCAGTCCAAATGTGTTGAGGATATCATGCTACAAATAAAATTTAACTGAAAAGCTATCTCAAAAAACAAATCATATTGTGGAAAAGAATCAGAACCAAATAGCCAACAATCTTAAGTGGAAGGAGGCAAAAGAGAGAGAGGCCTAAGGTTTCAACTTTAAACTTTGGTTCAGAGTATCTTTGCAAGTGTCTCAAAATAGCCAAAAGCATTGTCTAAAATCAGCATTACAAGTTGGGACTCTGGGACAGAGTTACATTAGCATAAAGTAAAAGGACTTGGATGTGACTCCATTGTATATGCAGTGGAGTATCTGCTTTGGGGATAATTTGCTGCCTCCAACTCAGTCTCACCTATCCACCTACTGCTTACAACTTACCAAGTGTGTATGGAGAGACAGGGTGTTACATGTATGAGAACACTGCTAACTGTATTAAGACTTAAGTGGTCTCTCAAGATCCATAACTATTGTTCCAAACCTGGATGGTGAGAGCTGCTAACCCTGGGGGGAACATCTCAGATAAAAATGAATGGATCCAGCATTTATTTTTTTTTAAGACTTGTTTAATTTTGGGTGCTCTGACTTAGAAATTTAAAAATTCATCTAAACTAAAATTCATTCTTCTAAAAATAGCAGTGACATGTTGTTTTGCTAAGAAAAACAGTTGGGGTGGGGTATACAAATTTCCTTATACAATCTTTTAGAGGAAAGAAAACTTGATTATTTCACTTATCAATGAAAATAAACACCTATTTTTGAAACTAAATAATTAAGAGTGAAAAAGTATTACTATAGCCAATTTAAAATTAATTCAATATTTGCCCTTAATATTTGCCTTTTATAGATTCAAATAAAATGTAAGTTAAAAATATCAAACCCGCCATTCCTTAGAAATAAAGTAGCCCTTGTGGAGACTAGATTAGGAAATTAAATATATGTTTGGGACAAAGCAGAAAAAGTACAAAACTTTTGGAATTTATACATTCACAGTTTTTGAAAGCTTAGGAACATGAAGTTGACACTATACCTTAAAAATATCAAATTACTGGGCAAACAGATTTAAACCTTAAAATGTTCCATGAAGAGACTTATAGAATAATTTCTTCCAACCAATATGCTGAGCAAATAAGAACGAGATATAATAAAAGTAACAACCTGGAGTATACAAGTATATGGAAATGTCCACATCAATAAGCAATTTCGATTAATCAATAAAATTAAACAACCATTAAATGTAATTTGCATTTTTGTATGAAATCCATACAATCTCAAATATTAGGCTTTTCTTAAGCACAGTACTAAACCATTTATGGCTGGCTATCTATCACTATGGAGAAACAGAAGGGGTTTTATTTTAGGCAGACAATAGGAAAAGACACAGTAAGAATCACAGGAGTCTCACTTCCATGCCTGACAGAAGTAAGCACCCACCAAGTCATGGGTTATCCATTACTCTGCAAAGTGCCAGCTTTTCACTGGGTAATAGTGTTCTGGGGGTTAAGTGGTCAGAATGTGAAACACCTCTGCCAGTGAAAGCCAGCCTGCCATCAGGCAGGACATACATATACACAACATACTGCCCTAGGTATACTAAAAAGAAAGGAAAACGACAAATGAATGAAGAAAAATAACCTCTCCAAACATGCCCACACCGGAGGTTGGTAGTGGGGCGCAGGGTACATTAGCATTCCAACTTCCACATAAAGAACAACCAGAAGAAGGTTAAGTGTAGCCACGGGAAACATCCCATCCCTGAAAACCGGGATATCAGGATTTGGAAATTTAACTTAAAAAAAGAAAAGAAAAAAGAAAAAACAGCTTTCAAAGCTCATGGCACCAAAATATAGCTAAAATTGAATCCATTTAAACATAGAAGAAGAAAAAAATACCAAAACCACAGTGTCAGCTATGTTCAGTTCCCTGAGGGCTCTTCCACAGACCCTTCGGAGTTGCAGCAATAACCACCTTCCTTAAAATCCCCATTTTCTTTTTTTATTTCTAGGGTCGAATATAAGACATCACATCAATCCAAATAGTTATTATCAGAATAAATCAACTACTGATTTTCACCTTGTTCAGGAGCTGCCTTGCCCACCTTCTCGCTCCCTCCTAATTTTTAATGCTTCCAAGCGTTGTGACAACTAGGGTCTCCCCCTTGGGTTCATTCATGTGTTTGTTTCACCGGACAGTGACCAAACAGGACAGGAAACTCCTACACTGGGGGCTGCTCCAAAAACCCAGCCCCGCTCACTGACAGTATCCTCACCGTTCCCTACAGTTTTTCCCTTACGGGGGCTGTGCAGAAAAGGGGGCTGGAGACCCAGAGGAGTCCGAGGTGCAAGGGGGAGGAGGCGCTGTATTTGAAAAAAATACCCCCGGTTTCTGGGGTGAGGGCTAAAAAGGCTATTAGGAAAGCCTGCCCTGTAGAAATACAACCTGAATTTACCTCCTCCCTTCCCACCGCAAAACAGCCCAGTCACTAACTAATAAGCTAAGAAAAATCCCTGGAAAACTTTTCCAATGGGGAAGAGAAGGCCCTCTCCCCAGCCTGGGGGCTCCTGGGGAATGGGCTGGAGTTTGCAGCCCTGGAAGGGCTCGCCGGGGAGTGGGGTGGGGCGCGGGCGAGGGGTGCAGGGGCGGAGTACCTTCAATGGACAGGAACTGGCAAAGAGTTTCAAAATAGCCGAGTGCTCTCCCCCACGCCCTCGGGGGTCGCGAGCGCTAGCACCAGGGCTCCTCCAAAGGAGGGCAACCCCCCATTCGGGCCTAAAAGGAAACTTTCCGGGCCGCGGCTGCACCTGACTCCTCACCGCCTCACCGCCCCACCACCCCACCCCACGCCCGCCAGGCCGCCTGCCCCGCCCCGGCCAGGCCGCCCGGAGCGCGGAGGAGGGGGGATTAATAAATTTGTTACCGGAATGGGGGAGGGGACGTTTGCGAGAGACCCGAGGGGAAGCGGTGGGTGGGCGCCCGGTCCCCACTCCTAGGCCCTGCCGCCCCTGTCCCGGCAGCCCGGCCCTGCCGCCCCGCGGCGGAGCCTCCCGGCCGGCGCAACCTTCAGCCCCGCAGCGCCGCCGTCCCGCCCGGAGGCCCCCGGGGACCAGAGGGGATGCGGGGAGGCCCGGGTGCGGGGGCAGGGCGCGGTCGCCGCGGGGCCCGCCGGCCCGAGGCCTAGCCGGCACCCCCACCCCGCCCCGCACCCCCACCCCGGCCCGCGCAGGCCGCGCCGCTCGCCCGGCTCCGGCCCCGGCTGGACCTCGTCCGCCCGCCTGCCGTCGCCGCCCCCGAGGCCCCCAGGTCCCCAGCCCCCGGCACCGCGGCGCCGGCCCCTCTCACCCTTTCATTCTGTCCCGGGCCTGGCGCGGGCCGGCAAATCCCCGGCCTCACGTAAGCGCGCTCGCCGCCCGCCCTGCCTGCGCGGCCCAGCCCGCCGCCCTACGGGAGCCCGGGGATGTGGGCCGGGCCTGGGGCCGCCTCTGCTTACCTTTCAGCTGCTTTTTTTTTTTTCTCCTTCCCCCCTTTTCCCTCGGCTGGGCTGACAGATCAGAGTGAGAGGCGCTGGCAATGGACTAGGAAGCTCGGCTGCCGCTGCTACTGCTCCCCCCTGGGCTCCAGCGAGAGCCTTTCCCTGTCAGGCAAGAGGGGTGAGGATCATATTTTTATTTTGGAAACTAAAAAGTGCTCCCAGGGTCGGTGATTATTAAGGGGAAATCCCTGAATATACTCTCCAGCCAAGAAGGCAGGGCTGCCGGGGCTGCACAAGAAGAGGCAGCAGCCTCCTACAGCACCACTACAGGCACTGCGAGGACATAACACCAGAGAGCCGCTCCTCTGCCCTCCGAAACGACAACTTTCCTACCATCTTGGAGGCAGAGGAAAGGGGGGCGAGGGGGAAAAGTGCACCCGCTCCCGATAAAGTACAAATTTCTACTTCTCATCTTTGGAAAAAAGTCCACACCGGCCGTCTACACCGGCGCCTGGGGGGAAAAGCAGGGAAGAAGCTGGGGGTGCTTGAGAAACGTTTTCATTTGCATCAGGGGGAAAAATGTTTCTGCATCTTCTGATGGAAAAAAATCTTTACAAGACCCAGGTTTTCCGGTGATTATTGTTTTTTGTTTTCTATTTAATTTTTTCTCTGTTAGTGACAGTGGTGTTTTCGTGGTTTTTTGCACTCAATGATTTTTCTCCATTACAGACCTAAGTTATGTGTCAGGCGGTCAATTTATAAATTTATACTTTAAGAGACTTCACAGCCACTTTATCTTTGTCTGTTTATATGTCTGTTTTTGTATATATAGATATTTATGTTTCCTTATATTATGTATAAAATTGTGTGTTACACATTTCTCTCAAAACAGATTGCTGAAAGACAATTATAAAGGGACGTCTTTTTGTCTCCTTTTCTCAAAACAATGTAAATAAAACCTATTGATGGCCCAGAAAGACATGATACAGCTGTTTATTTTTCACAGCGCAAATAAAGGCGCAGAGATCACTGGGGGAGTAAAATACAACTTAGGTATAACTGACCACGTTTCTGGAAATAATCCTAATTCTGTTGTGGTCTGCCCACGAAGAAACGTTACTGTAAAACTGGAAATAGATTTTAAGGACAGCTTTCAATTTTAAGTAAGATGGCTTATTAAGAATTTTCTGTCTGGGCATTTAATTTATTTAGGTTTTTTAAGTTTTAGATCTTTGGTGCGTTACACATGTTGCTGTCCACTTCGTTGTGTCACAGAATTGAGAAATACGTCGTTTTGTTAGGGTTGAAATGTGGTTGGTTCAGAACTTCCAGTGTGCTGCCAGCCTGTAAAAAGTACTTTTTAATATATTACAGTGGATGGCATTAATCTTTTTTAATGAGCAAATCTTAGTAGATAAATGGGATCAAAGTTACAGAGTGCTGAGGTAGCACAGAGGTGAGAAAGGTGCCCACTTGCACCGATTCCCGTAGAACTCTTACTGAAGGAGAATAAATTGCAAGATATTTTTAGTTTTGGTGAGAAAGAGAATACTAGAACATGACCAGAGGATCTTTTTGTATGTTCTGCAGGAATGATGAATTGAATCTTAGGAAATTATTTTTCTGACACATGTTGGCTAACCAAGTGGGAATTAATTTGTAATACTGGTGCCTTAAATCAGTAGAATATTGAATTTCTTTCATTTAAAATTTATTACAGAGCATTTTGAAAAGAACTGATAACTCCACTTCAAAATGTTTATTTTTTGAACTTTCGAATTTAGAAATTCCCATAATGTTAAAGCAAGTTCAGATATTATATTTATTCTGACCCACATTTTTATCGTCTGAATTTGAATACAGTACTTAAATAGTGTAGATTTTCTTTTTGTGGGTTTTTTTTCCTCTTTAGAAAAAATTAAAGTAAAATTCTTACCATCTTCGAAACTTAAGTTGTGAAGTTATGTTCTATTTACAATTTTTAAAAAACATTTGGAGATCAAACATGCTGGTTATAACAAGGAAATTAGTTCCCTTAACGGAGAACTCTACTGGACTTGAAAAACGTGTTTTCGAACTTGTTCCTTATATATGTCATGACTTTATAGATAGGCTTTGAATTTTTCGAGAAATTAAGATGTGCTTGCTCTAAGCTGGCTGCACCCTTTTATCCAGTCCCTTTTTTGTGACCAACAAACTTATTTGTATGACATGTATCTAGGGATAGGGATGTGGTGCCTAATCTTAGCATTTCACTGTCTTCTCTTTATAAAGCTTGACTTGAACATGGCTATAATCCATGATGTTTATCTACCAGCTGCGCTAAGTAGCCCAGACTTGGGGAATTATAGCCCAACCAAGAAAGAAATCTCATTATATTTGCAATACTAGTGAATTTGATTAGTGTTTATTTCAGTTGATAATTGAACTTATTTCAGGGGCTATGTCTATAATTCTTAGAAGCTGCAGGTGCTAACAAAACTACTGACATAATTAATCTTAAATAATCCTATGTTTGCCCACTAAAATTCCCACTGCTCAAATTTGGCTAACATTATTGAGTACATAATGCATCTTGATAACCTCACTGGACGCTTTTATGCGTGTGCTCTCACTTAATTCCCCCCCCAGAGCTCTAAAATTATTTTTCTTTCTTTTCTCTCTTCCTCCTCCTTTCTCTTTCTTTCTCCTTTTAAATACAGTTGAGATAACTGTCTTCACATTCAGTGATTGTAAACCTACTTGGCCCTAAAACTTTCCAATTAGATTCCAAATTCTCCTACTGTAGAGTTTCCCAGAAGCCTACTACAGCTCTGTGCTCTCTATATATGGAAATGCTAACTTCCTGCCAAATGCCCTTTGCCAAAAACAAACTTGGAGTAGCCAGCAGTTGGAGCTCTCTTCATTCATAAGTGGCAACCGGTAGCTTATTTCACCTTTGCGAAGTCTAATACCTGTCTATCCATTGTTTTGAGGAATACAAAAAATATATTTGTCAATTGAAATGCACTATAAGAGAGACTTCCTGATCCTGAAAAAAGTATATGTTGTTAAGCACGGGCATAATTAGAAATGTTATCTATGGTTGTAAAATTATGCTATTTTTAAAAAGATCTTGTCAGTGGATGACTAGATCTTTTTAAAAATAGCATAATTTTACCTATGTGATACTTGAAGCAGTAGTGTTTTTATTCTGTTATTATGCCTTACTTTCTTAAGTAATTGATCTGCCTTTTGATAGTGATTTTAATTTTGTAAAAATTAACCACTTTATTGTGAATATTATAATGAAGTTATTAAGAAAATACCACCTATATCCTTAAAAAGTCTCATTCTAGATTATGTAGACTTAAAGGGAAAGATATATGTGTGCATGTTTAATATATAAGAGGTCTTTAAGCAATAAAGCCATTCCTTTACTGGCAAATATGTGCTGACAAAATTACCAGGTGTTTAAAAAGACAGTGACAGCAGACATAGTTGTATAGATTTAGTGGGTTTTTTTTTTTTTCTTTTCTTTTCTTTTCTTTTTTGGAGGGGTAGGCGTGTGAATATAAATCTTCCCTAATCATACAAATGTTTTTCTAACATTTCTAAGGCAGGCTCTAATGTTATACCAGGAGTCCTTAGCTAGTGTCAAAACTCAAGGAGGTAAAAAGGTAGAAGTGGGGGTTAGACAGATCCTAAATGTTTTTTAAACCACACTATTATGATGGCTATAGACACAAATGTTTTTCACTTTAAGCATTTTGTTTTAGAAACATTTGTTGGTGATGTTTCTATCTAAATATCTAAAACAAAGATTTTGGTTTTATTGTGGTTACTGTGCCCTGCAAGGAAATGTTTCTGCGACAAGCGTTGTATTTGGCAGACTTCCACATCATAGCTTTAGATTATTTAAGAATGAAATTTCTGTAATATAAATTCAACTATAGTTAAAACACACATGATCAGGTAATCTCTCAAGTTCTAACACCTAACCAAGGGGCACAAAGACCTGGGAACTACTACCTGATGCCAAATCAGAAACCAAAAAAAAAATGTTTTTTTTAAATCCTCGCAAGGGCCAAAAGATATCTTCCAGGAACCAGATGGTCACTGGCAGCAGCAGGGGCAAGACAGGGCCCTGGTGCTGTTTCACTGCCTTCTCATCGTGCTGCAGGTAGAGAAGGTAATGTCATAACCTAAGCCCTAGCATTCTTGGGCTATTCTATTGACTCCTGACCTTAGGCTAAAGAAAATAACTCTCCGGTTGAAGTCATAGTTTAAGTAATGATCAGTAAAAGTAAACAGCCTAAAATAGAATTAAGGATTGGATTTGGATAGAATTGTAAGTGTAAGTCATCTTTTTCCATAATTTATAATGAAAAAACTGTGTCCCAAAAGCAGTGGTTAGCTAAAATGTAATAAGAAAAGAAATCCATAGAGTCCTTAGAATAGGCAGAGATCAACACAAAGGTGACTGTTCATTTCTCTACACACTTCAGGTTAACCAAGCTTTTGTGGACCCGCTGGGAACTTAACAACTATTTCTATAGGAAAATAAATTCCAGGTTCTTCCCAACAAGTAATTTATTCTGGAACACAGCCCATTAATAAGCTTGGACTTCCTGTACTATAACATCTTTGCCATATATTTGTTATAGATTTCCAGAATTCAATAGTAAGGTTGAGAAAAGGCTGAGGGGTTGGGGGGAGGAAATGGGGAATCCTTTCATTCAATTGAAATAGGAATAACTATTAACACAATTCAAATAGCTAGATTTAAATTCAGGTAAGGAAGATTATCAGATATAAAATGGTGAGGCCAGTTGTAGTAACACCAGGAAGGAAAAAAAGATATCAGTAACTAAAAAGTGTACTACTTAAACTGTATACATTGATGTTTCTGTTCTATGCATATCTGGGTGCTATATGATCTTAAAGTAGGTATTTGCATTTTGTTTTATTCTTAAGGAAAACCAGAAAAAGAAATGAGGGGACCAAAGTCAATAAGATTCTACTAAAAATCACCCAACCTCGTCCTTCTTTTAGGCTGATGGTGTTTTTTTACCCCATACAGCAAGCCATGGTCAATCCTGTCTTGATGTCTCCATTCTTCTCATCTCTGCCAGATAAATCCCACTCATCCTTGACGCCATGCTCAAAATCTTGTCCCTGAAGCTTTCTGGTGCCAGCCTGATTATACAGTGACCTTATTTTAACAACTCGAGTTGTTTTCTAGGTTTTGTATTTTTTTTCCACGTGCGTTCGTCTTGTGCAAGAGGGGCCCTAGGGGTTAAGAGCTCAATCTCCAGTCAAGGCCATCTGGCTTAGAAACTTGGCTCCACCATTTTCCTTGGTAATGTGACCCTAGGAAAGCTACTTAACCTCTCAGTTTCCTCGTTTGTAAAACTCGGAATAATCATGGTACCTAATTGTGTGGTCCTGAGGATTAAATGGCATAGTGCATGTAAGGTACGAGGCAGGGTCTCTAGCACATAGTCCTGTGTTAAGGTCAGCTGCTCCTTTGGTTGCTTGCCAATAAACACTTTATAGGCAGTATGGCTTAAGGTTAGGGAGTATTGTATTGTTTTGTATTTAAACAGTACCAAGATAGTGGATTTAGCACTAGTCAGAAGTTGAATTCAACATAGAAAAAGATGAAAGAAGACTGTGATTATGATATACCAAGTATCTACATTAAAACTGAAACAATCCATTGATTTTTTCCCCCCAAGATATTGTTCAATAGCTAGACAGTTAATAATCTGCAACAAAGAATTTTAAGTTAAGTTGAGATTGTGGTATTCCTCAGACTCAATATAGATCTTAAAAAATATAAAATGGGGGTATAGGAAGAGTACATACAGAATTCACAGCAGAAGAATATTGTGACCTGTTAATGCCTCTTTCATTAGCCATTTTAAAGAAAGATAAATGAATTTATACTTCAATATGAGGTATTGAAGACTTTTCTGACAATGAAACATAAGAAGAAGTATGAATTCATATCTGCAAAAAAAAAAGTCATCCCACAAAGGGAATAGTATATGTTTGACACATGTCGTATTTCCAGCTAACATTATAACGTATAAAGCATTATGGCACAGGTACTAGTTTATTGTTTTAAAATACACATACAGTGTTAGGTAGTAGGCAAAGTGTGGGGTTTACATGACAAAATCATATATGAATCCCAGAGCTAATATATATTTACTAGCTGTGCAAACTGGGGCAAGTTCCCCAGCCTCTCAAACCTCAGTGCCCTCATTCTTAACACAATTGCTTGAATAAGATGATTTATAGGACCATATGTAATATAATACCTGACACATAACAGCCACTCCATAACTGTCAATTTGTATTTCTTTCCTCTTCAGTGAATTCATAGAAACTGGCTATAATCAAAGTAGGACTTTAATTAGAAAACGGTGAAAAGGGGCCTTGCTCTAGAATCAATTTCTATAGTATTAAAGAATAAATATCAAATTAATTATAACTATTTATATATTTACTATTTTCTTGCATGATTTTTGTGAGATTTCTCTTTGATTAAAGTTATTAGTGCTCTTGAGTACATGGGAGTTTAATTTTTAAAAATATGATTGAACTAAATATTTTCACAGTAAGAACAGGATCACAGCCAACCAAAACCATAAGCATTTATTCCCTCAGCTAAGTGCCAGACTGCTAGGCATTTCTCTAGCACTTGGTTTTAACAGAAAATGATTACAGGGGTCTCCTTAGGAATACTAGATAATACAGTGGCAAGAAACCTCACCACAACTCTGTGGTATAGTGTGTTTGAAACAGGGAACTTGTATCAGTTTAGCAGTTTACGACCTACTAAAAAGAATAGAATGATACACAATAGAAAATGTCCAAAGTCCTTCAGTTACATATGCATGTCTGTATATTTTTCTTATGAATTGAGGAAAAAGTTAAAGAGCTACTGCTGTATGTTATAAGGCTGAAATTTGTAGTGTCCTGCAGTGGCGAAGTAGTAAACAAGACAGACAGCCCCTGTCATCATTGGCTTTACAGTCTGGCTTAGGAGAAAGGTCTAAACTGGCCTTTGAAGACTATAAAAATGGTGCGGCCTGAGAGGAACTTGAGACTACTGGGCTTAAAAATATTGTTTCTTATTTTTTTTTAACTGCTGGCCAAGTTAAATGTGTCTGTGGCAAGTTTGCTGGCTGATGAGAACATGTGACTCAGGATAGGTCATCTCGTCAAAATGCAACTTGTCCATGCAGTTCAGCTTGCCATACCTCAAAGACCCAAAGGAGCCATTGTGTGGTCCGAAGAATAAAAGAAACCCTGGAAATGCTAGGACTTCTCTGCTTAGAAAAATAAAATGAACAGTGTTGTGATTAGTCATTGAAGGAAGTAGATCAGCTGAACATTAAATTGTTTACCTGTAAACCAAAGATAACTTGAATCGCAAATGATTTAAGACTAAAAGGAAGTATTTTTTTCACACAGCAAGTTCTAACCATACAGAGCTTAATTCAAAAGACAGAATATGTTGCAAAGGTTAACTCTGTAACAGTTGAAAATGGGAGACTCAGCCTAAGTGGTTAGCCTTCTTTCAGTAAGTGAAGTATTTCTTGAGTGCTCCATGGGCAAAGTACTGAGTTAGGCTGTGTGGGAAAGTAAAAGAAAATAAAATACACAGTTGTACACAGGGAGCTTACCGTTCAGTTGCAAAGATAAATAACATGCAGGAAGCTTTGGGAGAAGAAGCAAGGGCTCATAATAGGGAACGGAAGGGGCAGAGTGAGGAGAGTAGCCTGCTTTGGGTTGTTGGAGGAAATCCAGGTCCTGACTCAGTGGCTGAGAGCCCCTAGGCTGCTCTCAGAACTCTGAGCCTCTTTCGCTCCTAAAAATCAATGAGAGTGGTTGTGTAGATTCAAGAAAATGTGTGAAAACCTCTAGCACAGTCCTGGCACGTAGAAGATACTATATCAGTGTTTGTTGACTCTAAATGGGGAGAATTTTTATTTATCTAGGGCAGAGGAAATAATATAAGGTAAAGCAGGAGTGATTCTGTCTTTTCTACAGTACAACAGGAGTTATGTACTAAGAAATGGTGGAAAATGAGGAACTAGGGTATGGCCCAATTAAGAGGACTTTGAAAGCCAAGCCAAAAAGTTCAAACAGATATAGCAGGAAATAAAGAACCATTATTTGTACTTAAGCAAAAAGGGTCTTCTATTTAATTATTTGGGAAGTACCTGTGAATCACTTGTAGCATGCTAGGCACTGTAGTTAGGATACTGGGGAAACAGTAGCTCCTGTCCTCAAGTGGCTTAAGTCTGGCAAGAGAGAAAAGAATTATTGTTTGGGGGATGTTTTATTTTTATACAGATCCTACCTTTATAAGTTCCATTAAGGTTAGTTTTTTGCCCTTTTTTTTTTTATCTATTTTTTTCACTTAGCATCTAGAGCAGTGTACCTGGCACAAAATATATACCATAAACATTTGTTGAATTAATGAATATTTGAGATTTTGAGTTCTTAAGGATACAGTCTCTTTGAGACTTAGCTAATGAGGATGTGGCTTTTAGATAGGTTAAATGAGCAGGGTTCTGAGGAAGCAGGTATGGACTTTCCGTCAGTCTCACTAAAAGAATCCAAGATGAAAATACCTGTACAATTCTAATTATGTCAGTAAACCTCAAGCATTATATTCCAATTGACCACGTTACAGTCTAGCTTAAAAAATCTGAAAGTGGTGTTAAGTATTCTACATTTTTCTATTAGCATATTTCTGTTATGCATTCTTCATTGCTAAAAACACTTAAAATGTATGCATAATCTATTTTTAAGTGGCTAACTTAATATTGAAAACTATAGGTTAAAAATAAAAAAATACAACATAAGAGAATCACCTGTAAAAAGCAAATATGTAAGAGGAAAAGACATATAGTTTTCATTATAGCCATTTGTGTGGAAACTCCCTGAGTTTTGCTGTCACCATAGATGGTTCTAGAACATAAGAACAAAAGATTTGTAAGAATAGGTTTCATAATACAAGTATCCTTTAAATTATAGAGAAAAAAATCAATATTGACCAACTGGTAAAGAACTGAATAAATATTTATATAGTCATGAATCATTTCAGTTTTCTCAGAGGTTACTACCATGATGTTTTATATATCTCAGTGTTTTAAATGGATAAAGCAAGAGCAGTTAAGTAATACCAACAGTATTTATACTTCAAATGGGGAAAGAATGGATCATCTCAGCTTGCGGTAAGATACACAGATGCTTCCTGTTGCTCTGTCCAAAAAGATGTTAACATTAACCTCAGAGGAGGCCGTTATGCCGGCCCTGAGCTGGATGGGAAGCACAATGTTTCTTGATGGAGGGAAGAATTATGTTAGCTAAAATGTATGAGTAGCAAAGTACCTCATACTATAATCACTCACTGATGATGTGGTAAATTTTTATTCAATCCCTATAATATGTATCCATCTCTCTGAAATGAAGCTAAGAAAAAAAAATTATAGCGGAAGAGACTCATGATACCATTCTTAGAAAGCTCTTCAAAATATTCCATGCTGGCTATTTGTATTTTTTTTTTCTTTTGGAAGGGGGCTTCTATCTTGTTTGAATCAAACTGTTCAAATAGTGTACTACTGAGTTCTTCTTCCTTCCTTTCTTGACTTTAGTTCAGAAAACTTGTGAAATGTTTATTTTTTCAAGCTGTTGAAAGATTTTATGAATTTATAGTTTTACATGCTAACTCCTTAATTTGAAATAAAAATAAAGAGCAAATATCAAAGCAACAACCACAAAAAGCCTCCACATTGTACTAAGTTGTCCAAATTTTTTTTCATTTTTGGATTGCATTCATGAATAGCATTTGTTTTCATTAATTTATACTATTGCATCAAAATTGTAGAATTTGAAGACTACTAAGTCTTCAAAAACACACTAACTCTTCCAAAATTAAGGTATCTTAAAAGGAAAATAAAATTATTAAAAAACAAACAGTAAGCAATTTAATTGTTACTATTTCAGCTAAGAATCTCAAAGCACATTACATTTTTCATGTTACCTAACAATTGGAAAAACAAGTTCTAGCAAGCGAATTGCTTAAGATTACATAGACCAGCCCAATTTTAGAGAAAAGTATCTTTAGGTGTGTTTTGTTGTAGTTTGTTGTTGTTATCTGAACTATAGACTTCACTCAGATTTCACCAGTTTACCACTGATGTCCTTTTTCTGCTCTAGACCCTCAGTCTTTCCTGCCTTTCATGATCCCAACCCTTTTGAAATGTACCGGTCAGTTATTTTGTAGACCGTCTCTCATTTTGGGCTTGGCTGATGTTTTCTCATGATTAGATGAAGTAATGTATTTTTGACAAGAAAATCTCCAAAGTGATGTGGTCTTTTCAGAGCATCCTATCAGTGAGGACATGAGGTTGATATGTGTTATAATGAGTTTTCTATAGCTGCTGTAGCAAATCGCCACAGACGTAGCACCATAAAACACCACTCACTTATTATCTCACAATTTCTGGAGGTCAGATGTTCAAGCAAGATATGTATGGGCTCTCTGCTCAGGATCTCACCAGGCCGAAGTCAGGGTGTGGGCTAGGCTGCATTCTCATCTGGAGTCTATGGTCCTTTTCCCAGCTTATTCCAGTTGTTGGCAGAATTCTGTTTCTTCATTCTAGGACCGAACAGTTTTCTTGCTAAGTGAAAGCTGAGGATCACTCCTAGTTCCTAGAGGCCACTCTCTAGTTCTTGCCTTGTGGCCCTTTCATCTATAAGGGCAACAGGAGAATTCTCCTCCTGTATAATCCCTCTCACATTTTTTTTTAAGTTTATTGGGCTAACATTGGTTAATACAATTAACTCTCACATTTTTAATCTCTGAGTTCCAAACCCAGATTTAAAAGGCTCATATGATTAGGTCAGGCCCAAACCGATTATCTCCCTTTCTTAAAGTCAACTGTGTCGCATAATATAACCTAAAAACAGAATTGAAATCCATGATATTCACTGAATGATAATGCAGGGCGTATATACTAAAGGTGGAGAAGAAAGTGGGAGTGAGCAGACATCTTAGAATTCTGCTTAACCCACTAGCAACATTAATCTTGATTACTTGACTAAGCTGGTATCTTCTTGGCTTTATCTACTGTATGTTTTTCCATTTGTAATTAAAAAATATATCAGGAGGAGACACTTTGAACTATGCAAATATTCTGTTTCTCCTCAAAGTTTCCTATTCTAATTTTAACATTCATCAATGGAATGGTCCATTCTCTATTATTAATTCATTGCAAACTCATGGATATATATATATTTTTTTTTATTTGGGGAGTTATAATCCAATACAATCATTATTTTGTTCAAATTGTTGCAGCTTTGGTCATTGGGAGCTCTTTCTGGTTAGCTTCTGCACCCTTTAGACATGCCCCATCCTTTTTGAGCACTTTTTTACTTTCTGACACCATAAGATGCTCTGGATTCATCTTGTAGTTTTCCTGCCTCAACCCTAGAATAAATCTTTTTTCCAAGGATAACTCTAGTTTTAATCCAAGAGAACTAGAAGTAAATTTCAGTTTGTACTGGCTACAAATTAGCGTCTCTGTAAATTAAGAGCAGATTAACGAATGCATTAGTTTCCACTTGTGGTGCTAACAAAGTGTCACAAATATGTTTAAAACAACACAAATTTATTGCCTTACAGTTCTGCAGGTTAGAAATCTGAAATGGTTTTGCTGGGCTAAAATTAAGGTTTCGGCAGGGCTGCATTCCTTCTGAGGTTCCAAGCGACAGGCCGTTTCCTTGCCTTTTCTAGCTTCCAGAAGCTACCTGCATTTGACTCATGATCCCTTCCTACTGTCTTTAAAGCTAGCAGCACAGTGTCATCTAATCTCCTCAGACTCTTGTCCTCCTGCTTCACTCTTATTAGGATCCTTCTGATTACATTGTGCCACACAGATAATCCAGAATAATCTCCCTATCTCAAGATCATTAATTTAATCTTATCTACAAAATCCCTTTTGCCATGTAAGGTAACAGGTTTGGGGGATTAGGACATGGACATATTTGGGGGCCATTATTATGTTTACCATATGAATATATTTGGACTGATGGGATAATCAGTCCACATAAATCAGACAAAAGGAAAATATTCCTTTAATAACAGTTCTCTTTTTACGTTTTCTCCTTAGCCCAGTAAGTCACTTTTAAAAAAACTGCAGTCTATTTGCATATTGGTCTAAATCTTTCACAAAAATATCATTAATCCTCCATTAATAGGATATTCATTTTGATTTGTCCTCCAGCAGCAGTGAAGACCTTCTGTTGATCCATCTGTCTGTCCTCCTCCTTTGTCACCAACAGCACAGATTTTTACAGGATCATACCCAGTTGTAAAAACAATGATTATAATTTCATATGATACATTACTCTATTGTCCAAAGAGATCAGTTTATATAACCTGTATGCTCATTGTTGGTTGGGAATTACATTTCTGGAACTAAGTGAAAATAATTAAATGTTCTCTTCATACTCTTGGCTGTAACTGTACACTTACTTTTTATTCATTTATTTATTGAGCAAATGTTTATTGAATATCTGACTGCAAGACACTGCAATATTGGTGATGACCAGTAAGATGTAGTAAGTCATGATTCAAAATATGGAGATACTGCTTTAAGTAGTTTAGCTTCGGGGAGTAATTCAAGTATCGAATACTTATTTACTTATTTTCTGTCTGGGAGGTTGTTTCTAAAAACAAGCTTTTTCCATTATTACTTTCAACTAGAAATAAAATATTTGATGTAAAAAGTTTTGTGTTAAAAGCCATCTAATGCTTTCTATTCTAGTATTAAATTATAAATTGGTCGTATACTAAATTACAGGATCCTGGGTATACATTTTCATTCTTTCCTTTTGAAGGATGAAATATCAACAACAATTAAGACTTATTAAGCACTTACACCTTCCCAGTGCTTTACACTTATTATTTAGTCAACTGTATGAGGCAGGTGTTGTTATCATCATCATCCGCATTTCAATAGAAAATGACATAGCTGGTAATTGGTAGAGCCAAGATTTAAATCTGGCAAACTGATTCCAGAGCTTTCTCCCTTAACAAACAAAACATTGTACAAAGTCACTCAGTGTTGCCACTCAGTAAATAGTGTTGGATATAATGATCGCTCCAAATCCTGTTCATAACTTAATCATTTTTTCCAACTTTGGAATATAGCTGAAAAAGTATAATCTCAATGGATTGCGACACACACAGTGAACAGAAATTTTAGAAAGCGTAAATACTGGAGACTTACTAAATCAAAGTTCTGTTGAATGATAAGTAGAGCCCAGGACATTGCAGACTCAAATTTATCATTGCTACAACTGAAATAATCTCTTTAATTTGATGGCATGACTCAGTTGTTCAGAACGAACTAGAACTATATACTAGTATCTGTTTTGCCATTGGCAATTACTTGCTGATAAGTGAAGAAGACTGCTGTCAATTTAAGTATTTGCTGTGATTTGAATATATGTCCCATCAAAATTCATGTTGAAATCCTAATGTCCAATATAATATAAGGAGATGGGGCTTTTGGGAGATGCTTAAATCATGAGGTCATGAATGGGATTAGTGTTTTTATGAAAGAGACCCTACAGAGCCCCTAGCCCCTTCCACCAGGTGAAGACACAGCAAGAGAGATGGCAGTATGCAGTCCGGAAGAGGGCTTTCACCAGAACCAGACTATGCTGGCACCTTGATCTTGAACTTTCAGCCTCCAGAACTGTGAAAAATAAATTTCTATTGTTTAAAAGCCACCCAGTCTGTGATATTTTGTTATAATAGCCCAAACAGACCAAAACAGTATTAGTTTTCAGTTCTTGGGAAAATTCTGGAAGGAAACTCTTGGGTAAATAAATTTTGACTGCCTAGTAATAGATTCTTAAACATATATTCTATTCACATCTAATCATAAAAAAAGTTTTTCATGTTTGCTTTATTTCTACCTTTGAGTACTTACATGTTTCATTCAAAGAAATATGTAAGTTTTTCCATTCCAGGACACCTAAGTCTAAATTATTTTCATGTCGAAGTTTGTAGATATTTCTAAACCTAATTTTTAAAAATATATAAATCTAGATAAGTTGGAAAGAGGAAAAATTATTTCAATTTATATCGCCATTTGTACAAGTCTTTGAAATATGGATGTACTCAATAAAAAGGGAACGTTATTCAAGATAATTGAAAGTTTGGTAATAAAATATGAAGATGAAATGTGAAATGTGATTTATATAGTTAAGTATAATACACATAATTCAAAATGTCTTCAAAATAAGTTTATATAATAATTTAAAAGTAAGTTTTGTTGGTATATAAATGACTACAAGTGACTAATTTCTACGAAATTCCTAATTAGTGATTTTCATAAATAAGATTGTCTACCCATTACTTTAAAGAAACAGAAGGTAGTGTTCTGAAGAACTAATAAATTGTATGGCATAAAAAAAGGATTACTAGTTAATACATGAATTATTTTTCTACATTTCTGTATTTCCCAAATTTATAGAGAGGCAGTTACTCAACATTTAACAAACCAGATAACTTAGACTCTTTATCTGGATGATTTGGTTATTAGCTTACCTGAGATCAAATTTTAAGACCCTTAAACTGTATTATTAACATGGTTCTCCTAAAGAAGATACAAACATTTATTATTTAGGGGTAAGACAAAGCTGAAAGTTATTATTTATTTTTTTTAGAGAAGACATTAACTTGATCTTTGGACAGCTGAGTGGCCTTGAAAACTTTGTTCATTAATTTATTCATAAAACACTTATAGTGAGCCTACCTGCTGAAAGTGTACTAAGACGTACACAAAGGTCACACAGAATAAGTGGTTGAGAAATTAAGTTTCTGCTAGAGTTTCTGATGCAGCAAAGCTCACACATATGCATTTGGTAACTAAAAAGACACCAGGTCCCAGCTTCCTATTTGCCCATAGTTCTTCCCCTGGTTCCTGAATGGGTATCATTCTATTATAAGTGTTCTTAATGATACATATGAAGAGCGTATATACATTCATATTTGTGCCTCTAAAGCCATAGATGGTAGATCAAGTAGGTAATATTTAATATCCCCATTTACAGATTAAAAAATCAAAGTCTGTCATTTAAATCAATCACTGAACTATTATGACCCAGGCCCCTAGTCCAGGGACTTTTTGTTTGTAGCTTACCTTTCTCTACTCCTAATCAAATATTAGAAATGCATTAGGAAAGGACCACTTGGATAATTACTTCATCTGCTACAGGACTAAGATGACTTTCTAGTATTCTTGCTAGTAAAATTTTAAATGCATCAAGAGGACAGTTTATTGCCTCTGATAAAGTGCTCCCTCCTCAAAACAAATGATAAATTTGGAGAACTCTTTTCTGTTCAAATAAAAATGTGCTACTCTTTGACCCCATTATGTCATTTCAGAGAATTTGTCCTTACAGATATACTTAGAAAAGTATGCAAATATTTATGTACAATGATATTTATTACTGCATTATCTGTAATAGTAAAAAAAAAAATCTAGGGAAAGCTCTAAATATCCCTTCAATTGTGAAGCAGTATAGCATAGTAGTCAAGAATTGCCTAGATTCAAATCCCATCTCCACAATTTACTAGCTGTGTGATCATTAACAAGGTATCTCACTGTGCTTTTAGTTTACCCATGTGTGAAGTGAGCTAATAACAGGGTCTACTTCACTAGGTTGTGATGACATTTAGAATGGTGCCTAATCCATAGTAATATGCTTAATACATTTTAGTTACCATTATTGATAGGGAATCAGGATACATTTTGGAAAAGGCACACAATGGAATACTGGGCAGTTATTTTAAAAAGCGAACTCTGTATACACTGTTTAACCAGAAGGCAGTCTTTGCTGACTCAGTTTGTCTCCTCCCTCCAACAACCCAAGAAAAAACTTAGCTAGAGAGGGACTAAATTTGGTGCATATGTATTAAAGAACAAAGAGCACATTTTTTGAGCTCTGGTGAAGAAAGCATTTGGGGGCTTTTTTTTTTT
>NW_024351729.1:13551975-13594075 GCF_902729225.1 Pteropus medius
ATAAATTTCTACTTTATGCTTTACAGGAATTGTAGTTTGGGTTCTGGGAGCTGCAAGAAGGCATATATTTTATTATTATTTAACTTTATCCATGTAATGCTACACCTCACATAAAGACTAGGTTTCTTCCTGTCTTAAAAGAAAAAAGAAACAGGCAAAAAAAAAAAATTGGCCTTTATTCTTCTTGGCAGAGGAAATTGAAATTAATGAAATTTAGTCATACTTTACTGCTTCTTTCAGACTTCCAACATTACCCCAGGACTTCCCAGCAGCAAAGCAGATGCTTCTGTTTGAGAACAATGGGCCAAGGTCACCCTATCCCCTGGGTACATGAGGAAAATCCCAAAATAATTTATATTAATAATGTACAGTACATTGTCTGGCAGGGAGGTTACTTGTCTTGCCGAAGAATATGGTAAATCCTGCGAAGTGGAAGCAGAAGTGGAATAGAAGACACTGGGAAACTAGAGTTTGGGTTCCACTACTGTACCCAGAACTGTGATACTAAATTCGGTAAATGAGGAAAACTACTTCATATGGACCTGATACTTAGCCAATCTACAGCAACCCAGGCTGCGCGATCTGTAAGCAATCTAACAAAGACTAATTTCTTCCTATAAATAGTCCTGATTCCACAAAGAGCATTTCAGTTATATGTGCCAAGGTTCTTGAGCTATATTTAAAAGCTTAAAGAATTTGAGCCAAAGAAAAGGGCCTCAACTCTAGCCTACATATGATAAGGACTTACCAACTCTATACTATATACAAAAGCAGTAGAGTTAGGTGGTAAATAATCAGAAAATAGTTAGATTATTGGTATATTATAGAAACTTCATTTCATAGTTATCATGGTCTCTTTTTTTCCTGTATTGCCTTCTTCATTACTGCTGTACATATCACAAGGCCTATGGCAGGAACTAATTGTCTCCCAATATCTACCCTGGGGGCAGTTTTAATGGTTTAACCCTCTTCCTATCAAGAGTTGATATATTTATTTCCTCCCCTTGAATATGGGTGGGCTCTGAGTCAGGCTTAACCAATACAGTACAGTGGAACTGGTGCTATTTAACTTCTGAGGTTATGTCATAAAAAGCCTTTTAGCTTCCTCCTTTGTCTCAAGGAATGCTGTTGCTCTTGAAGCCCTAAACACCCTCTTAGTACAACTATCCTGAGACTGCCATGCTGAATAGTCCACAACTGGATGCTCTGGAAGACAATCCCACCTGAATCTGTCTTTTCAAGATTCCAGCCCAGGAGTTGAACATATGAGTGAAGATGCTATCTGGGGACTGAGTCCTCCAGTCATAGCTGCTTCGGTCACTGGCTATTTGAGTCATCCCCAAATATCTCTGCTATACCCTTTCTGTATTTTGGACCCATGGAATCTCATGAGTATAATAAAAGGTTGTTGTTTTACACCACTAAGTTTTGGGGTGGTTTGTTACACAGCAAAATATAACTAAAACATCTCTTACAATCTGTGTGTTTAAGTTGAGTAGATGGCTGTCCAGTTAGAGGCTACATTTCCTGGTCTCTTGTCTTGCAGGGGAATGTGGCTATAAGTCTGGCTTATAGTACGTGAGTAGAAATGGTGTAATTTCCGAGTTATGTCAATAAAATATTAAGTGCTTGTCTTCCACTTCTCTCTCCCACCCACTTCTGCTGGCTGAGACAATGATAATTAAAGCAGCCACCTAGGATCCATAGATGTTCCAGTATGCTGTCACAGGTTAGAGTCCCCAGGGAGCAGAGTTTAGTGCGCAGAATATTAATTAAGGAGTTCCCCAGGGGTCAACACATAAATGGAGGGGAAGAAAGCAGCAGTGGACAGAGGGAAAAGTTGAGCTGAATGCAGATCCAATGCCAACCTCAGCCAACCCCAGAGAGCTCAGGAGCTAACACAGCCTTTCAGAATTGTCCCCCATTGGTTCTAGATGGCCTTTATATTCCTACATGGATCAGTCATTAGATACGAATCACCCTGCCAGATGCTTTTGTTAGGTTATAATTACAATGTATTAGTTATCTATTATTGCATAACAAAATAACCCAAAACTTAGTGGCTCAAACCAACAAATGTTTATCATCTTACAATTTCTGTGTGTCAGAAATTCAGAAATGTACAGGGTTGGAGTTAAGCTGTTGGCTGAATCTACAGTCATCTTGATTCAATTAGAGGGCCAAAAGATTCAGCTCACTCACATGGTTGCTGGTAGGGCTCTTCCACACCACAGGGGACCTTCTCCATATGCTGCCTAAGTGTTCTCACAGTGTGGCAGGTGGCGACCTGAGAGAGAGAGTATCAGAGAGCCCAAGACAGAAGCCACAGTCTTCTGAAAACCTAATCTCAACAGAGACATCCCTAAATGAATCAGTTAGGCCAGCCCACACTCCAGGAGAGGGGATTACACAAGGATGTGAATCTCAGCCAGCAGGGATCATGAGGGCTATCTTAGAGGCTGCCTACCTACCATACGTAGCATGCACACAATTTTGTATCCTGCTGATTTCGAGTTTTTATCAACTGACATTTTGTTTTGCTACATTCTTCATCTAAATGTTAATAAAAATTATAAACGCAATATATTCCTGTAAAAACTTGCAAATGTTCAAACAATACAGGTGTAAAATTCTTTTCTTTATGCTATTCCTCATACTAATTGAAGGACCCAGAGGTATCCACAATCTTTTTTAATCTGCTGAGATATTTTTCACACATACTTATATACATATTATTGTATACTTAATGTTCTTAATATATCTTGGAGCTCTTTCCATATCAAGCATGTAGAGGCCTAGGTCATTCTTTTAAACATCTGCATATTTCATTTTATGATTATACTAAAAATATTTTAAGCAGTCCCCTATTGACATGTAAATTTGCTATTTGACAAAAGATACAAAATGTACATTCTTACCCATGTCTTTGCAAATTCATGCTGATGTACCCTTTAGGATAAATTCCTGGTAAGTAGAATTACTGGGTCTAAAAAATGTGCATTTAAAATTTTGACGGATATTATAGTATATGAATGTGTTTGTTTCCCTAGATAATGGCTAACACTGAATATTAGTAAACTTTAAAATTTTATCAGGTCCAGCCACGGCTACCACTGCATTATGTACGTACCTGTATTAGAATACGGTATGACATTACTGTAATTGATGTTTACATACCTTTTATTAGAAGGTTAGCTTCCTGAGGTCACAAACTTAATTGCATTTCTCTTTGTAGTCCTGATAACTTAATATCATACTTGGCACACAGTAGATACTCTGTAAATGTTTAATAAATGTCGGAGTTGAATTTAAGGCTTCAAGATGTCACTGAACCAGAATCAGAATTGGTTCAAACCACAAAAGCTGCCTCTAATTTGTCTCTTATTCTCTGGCCTCCATTTCTACAATTATAAAGTGCATGTGTAATACTAGATTATTTTCCTATAGTCCTTTTCAGATCCAAAATTATATGCTTCTAAATAGGAAATTTGTGTTATTCATTGTATGACCTCTTTACATACCAATTCAAATTAAGTATTATAATCGCTAGTCCTAGACCATTTGCCATATTTTTCAATACCAATGGATTGCTTTTGAGTTAAAAATATTAAGATGTCAAAGATTTTGAAACTCCATCATAGGTAAGCCAATCCTTAATCTTTCAAATTTTTCAGTGATAAAAACCACCCCTGATCACACCCCCCCCCACTAAAAAAAAAAAAACACTCTAAGCAAAGGTATTTGGTTCCAAGATCCTTGTTTTCTAAAATCTAGTCCTGAGGTCTAGTCATAGTATTCTCATTAACCTTCTTGTCTCTTGGACTAAATAAACCAACTAACTAGAATACTATGCAATTAAGATATTTAAAAATATTGGTTATTAAAAAATTAGGGAATTATCAGCTCTCTTCATCTTTTTATAAAAAGGTGACCATGTATGTGTATATAGTTTTTTGTTCCAAAAGATCTTTAAAAGTTTTTCATGTCTATGTGTTTCCAAACGTTGAGTCAATCACAAACATAAGGTCTAGCTATGCTGATAGTATTAGCCGTACAAAATGTCCTAAAAAATTTTGTTATACTCATGAATGTCATTAATTTCTGCTTGAACCATAATTTTCACAGCCTTTGGTAACAGGGGTTTATGACTGTGCTAGTGACATTTTAACAGCAGTCATGAATAACAGTTAACAAAAAAAAACACGTCTTACCATGGCTTTGGTTGCTAAGCTGCTCTAGTTCCTCTCTCTACGGGAGCTTGAATAGTGGTGGGGTAATTTGTTGCAGCAGCAGTAACACTGACAGTTTATTTTAGCCCAAGGTTTATGTTGGTAAAAGAAACCACCTGTCTCCTTCTATGCACGTCAACAGCTCTAACCCTCCTTCATACCGTTTTATCACTAGTATATGGCTTTCCCTCTTTTGATAGCACTGTTTTGTCTTTGCTCTTAGAGGTAATCTCTTAAGGGTCAGAATCCAACAGACTCAGTAAATCTTACTATGACTGGTATAAATTCCATCGAAATAAGCAGAGTTCTGCATAATAAATTAATTTTCACAAGCCTGGTAAGATGGTAGATGGTGTGTAGTAGCAATATTTTATTGATTGGGTTGACCCTGGACAATTTATTTACTTTGAGCCTTAGTAAAGGAATGCATTTCTTGAAAAAAAATATAAGCTGGAGGTATTAAGTATGACTTTCCCTTACAATTGATGGAATTGAGTTTATAGCAGAGAACAGAAAGGAATAAGGATTATGAAAGAATTCTGAACATAGATTTTCAAAAAAATTTAATACAGCTTTAGAGATTATTTGTAAAATTTTTATTTTTTTTGTTTTGACAATTAAAAATAATGAAAGCTGTTAGTTTTGTCTTCTATTACTGGAATAATTTATTTGACTTAACACTACAGATGGTGCTAATATAATGAATATGAAACATCAGTGAAGACCTAGGTTATCTCAAGACCTCCCTCATTCCAACGGGTTGTATGTGTATAATCTAGTATACGCGGAAAAATGTCACATAAATCACCATGACATTATAAAAACAGGTTCAAGAGAAAATAGAAAAATATATTTTCCATTAAGCTTCTCAATACTCTTAGAAGTAACAACCTATACAATATGGCAGAGAATTATGTGTAGCAGTTAAAAATAATGAATTTTAGAGTCAGAGAGAACTAGGCTTGAGTCTGTGGCTTTTTTGCTGTGGCCCATGGCAAGCTACCTAATATCCCTGGACTTCGGTTTCATCTATAACATTAGATAATACTACCTGATAGGGTTGGAGCAAGGACAAAACAAGATAATGCATATAAAACCAGAATGCTTAGCACATAGAAAAAGCTGAATAATCATTAGCTTCCATTATTATAGTTGTCCAAGATACATATCTGACATAGGATTATATTTTTTTCTATGTACCCAGCCTGACAGAATGCTTAAATCTTGAGCACTAGAAAAAAGAGGGTCCTAATGGAAGCTCTTATTTAATCTGTTTATAAACATAAATGATCTACAAACAAAAATTCGTATTTTAAGGATTTATTTCTCACAAAGATTATCAGTGCTTTTACATGTAAGAGCATCTGTATACAGGTTTATTCAACTATTTAATGTTTACACACAATACATAAATGTTTTTGGAACCTCAAGTTCTTTGATGATTGCAATATCGTTTCCAAATAAACATGATAGAACCTTAAATATTACATCATTCAGATTATTATTTTTGAAGAGAGGAACCTCTAATAGACAACTCCAACATAACTGTCCATTAACTGTTTGTAGTAAAACTGTATTCCTAGTAGATTTTTCAGCATATGGATGGTTCTTCTACTGCCTGGGCACCCTCTGTGACAGCTTTGACACATTTGGCCATTGTCTGTGAGGCTCTGCTAATTGAATCTGAAAGATATTAAGAAAATGTGTATTTTGATAATATAACTTTTAAAAAAGCACATAGTAAAACTTTGTTTCACATATTCAGGGGGGAAAAGAAAGGCTATAAAATTCTATATAACTATCTGTAAATTTTGTGAGATTGACCAACAAATTCGAAGGAAGCCCTTATTAGTTAAATGCTTTTAATAAGTACTCATAGGTATATGATTAAGTAATCATATACAGCCATACTATGTGCCAGTATGCTACCATTAAAAATATTATAGGAAAGTATTAAAGACAGAAAAAAATATGAATATATACTGTTACTGAAAAAAAAGGTTACAAAACAGTATGTGTACTAAAATACATTGACTTGTACACTTTATGGGTGAATTTTATGTATATGAATTATATTTCAATAAAGCTGTCTAATAAAAACCCTACAGCACATAAATAATCTTATTTTTTGTTTAAATAAATATTTTTGGATGACTGACCAAAATGTTAAAAATAAATAGTTATTTCTGGGTAGTGGAATCATAGTGAATTTCCTTGCTATTTTTAGCTTAAGTATGTCTTCTATAATGAACATAACTTTTATAACATATCTAAAAATCCTATTAAAAATAACCTTATAGACTGTTCTAAAAATTTAAAAATATACTACCTGCTCGAAAATAATTTTAAAGCATCTATCAACTACCTCATAACCATGATGTTATATCAAGTATTGCAAGATTTGCAGTAAACAAGTTTGTTAGCCTGCATTCTTTAAAAACATTCTTAACATTTTACATCAAAAGCACCATTTAACATGTTCCACCATTCAAGTGTTTTAATTATTCTACTATAATTCTCAGAAAAACCTTCACAGAAAAATTCTCCCTAAACTGCTATAGTGATTTTACATACAATAGTAAAATTTTATATTTAAAATCTGTTAACTTTTTGTCTACGGCCATTCCACCCTGAACGTGCCTGATCTCATCTGATCTTGGAAGCTAAGCAGGGTCGGGCCTGGTTGGTACTTGGATGGGAGACCACCTAGGAATACTAAGTGCTGTAGGCATTTAAAACATAAATAAATAAAAATTAAAATCTGTTAACTTTTCTTGGATTTTAAAACTGCTTACATTTCAGAAAAAGAAATTACAGTAAAGTCAGAAAATATGAATTACATTAGTTCTGATGTTTTGAAAATCTTTAAAGGTTAAAAATATCAAATTCTATCACTAATAGGTTAGAATCATAATGCTAAATTTGGGGATCTTATTCTTTACCACCTTTCATATTTGACAATTGCATACCTGTCATGTAGAAGTCTTTTATCGTTAGCTGGGGTGGAACAAGTGGATCAGCAAGAAGTTGCTGGTTCACTAGCTGCAGAAAAGGAATAAGAGATGCATAATAGTATTAAAAACTAGTGTTGTTACACCAGAGGATACACTACTATGAAAACTGCATTAGGCAAGCTTTTACCTTGGAGAGCTCACTTGCTTGCTGGAAGTAATTAGCTCCTTCAACGTCATCATACCGAACAAGATTAGGAGAGACTTCTTCCAATCTGTTCCTTATTTGATCCAGAGTGTCATATGGAAGAGTTTTACCTGCAATCTAAACATATCAGATCCCAAAAATTAACATGAAGCTTTAATATAATTATATATTATTTAAAAATTTCAAATAATATATAATTGAGACTATGGTGAAACAATGCAGTACTACTGAAAAATCTACTGGTGTCCACTAGTGTATATATTAAGCAAGTAGTTAAGTGGGGAACACAATTGTCAAAAATTCTAGTTCATAAACAGCTGTCGTACATTAGTAACTTATATTTAGAAAACAGACTGATTATGAAATAAAAGGAAATAATGCTATAGTAAATATGAATGCTTCTGTTAACCTGTTATTGATCATATACACAGTTTACAGACAACTGTCTATTATTTTAAATCTCATGACGCTTCTTTTTACAGAAAAGAGTTAAGAAGTATCAAAAGACAAATCAAAAATAAAAATACCAATTTCAGATATCCATTTTTTAACACATTTTTCCTATAGAGATTATTCAAAATATCTCTCCATTTTAGGCTTGCATCTTCCTTGACTTTGAAAATCATTATGACAAGCCAACATGTCAAACTTCCCATTAGCAGTATCACCAAGAATAAATACCTCTGAGAGGGCTCTTATAATTTTCCAGTCTTCTCTCGCCAAGCCAGGAGGTGTCACTGCTACTTTAGTCTGCTGAGCTCGGCCTTCGGTATTGACATAAGTAGCAGACTTCTCTGTGTAAGCAGCGCCTGGGAGAATGACATCAGCTATAGGAGCTCCAACATCACCATGATGTCCTGTGAAAAGATGAAGATCGGCAAGCCACGTTTTAGCAAAAAACTGATTAGGTACTGTATGTGAACAGAGTATACATCCTTTTAAAATCCCATTTTAAAAATTACAAAAGTGTTTTTAAAATTACAACAACATAGTACTGAAGTATTTGGAAAAAAAATTAAAGCCCACCTCACCCACAATTTAACTCCCTTCCCAAAGAAAATTACTATTCGGTATGTTGCAGGCTATTGTTTGCAAATATACAAATATCTTTATCATATACACATATATAATGGGCAACTAGGTATATCATTTTTCTTGATGATTACAAAGTGGAAATGTTCAGATGAACATTAGCAAAATTTGCAGACTGAAATGGTAGAGGAACAAAAAAATGTAGAACAAGAAGTCATAATACTGAAAAGGAAATAAACAGAAAATTATAAAAAATAGTATCCTGAAAGACTATCATATATTGCTAACAAAACTATTGGAAGGAAAAAGGAAAGAATTAAATGAAAATTACAGAATATATAAAGTTTGATCTCATTTGTGTACATGTTTCTATGTGCACAGGAAAATGCATGAAGCATGTGTATCAAAACCACAATCAGTCATTATCTCTGGACAGGACTAGGAATAGGGTTTTAGCTTATGCACTTGGTTTAACTATTAAAGATACAAAATATTACATAATGCTTTTTATGTACCATGAAAAGTTTCTTAGAAATTTATGGTGTTTATGTGTAAAAGAAGCAGAAAGTTATATAATACTTTTCTTTGTAAAGTATCCAGGATTACTCTGGACTCTATTTATTCCAGGGAAACTTGATTACATTTACAATGATGAGAGTTCAAGAAAATGAGTCAAACATAAAAAAACCCAAGGAGTGCTGTTAAATATAATTCGTTAATGTCCTGCAACACAGGACTCATGACTTTTAAACTTTTTCAGGCTTTATATAAAACTGCTTTCCCCTGATTATATGATAATGCTAAATATTCCTTGAAAAGCTGAATTTTAATGTTATATATTTCCTTGTATAAGTAAACCATAATTTAATCATTCTTGTTGCTGGGAACATTTGGGTTTCTTCTAATTCTGTTATTAAATAATGTCAGGTAATAATTCTTAAGAGCAATATCAACTATGTAACTAATAAAACCTATGATTTGGTTTTAAAAACTGTTGGGGTGTGTGTGAGGGAAACTCCTGAATGGAAAATATTCGGTCCACTAAATATATTGCTATACAGTTTCTAATACACACAGTGCACCATTCTCTTCTGTTTCTGTTGTCACAGATGCTACTAACCTTGATAAATAATGAAACAATCCTTTGGCAAATCCTGCCGAGTGATACAACCTCCATCTGCACCTAGGAGGAATAGTACTTTGGGAGGGTTCTTCCGAATTGCTTCCACCCCAGGTTTATAGCCAAGGTCTAAAGCAGCTACTTGGCTTGCAATCCTGTAAAACAACTATGGATTTTTAGTGCAGTGTTTTCATTATAAAAAATTAAATGTGATATTAGTCGTCTTTCTATTCAATGCTGTCAAAAACCTTACCTCGCCTTTTTTAACCCATTTAAAACATATGTCAAAACCAGAAACAGCAGTCTTTTACAGTTTTAAGAATGGCAAACAAGGAAAAAGATGCTTAGGACACCGTGTTTCTTCATTTGATAATATTTAATGAAATAATTCTGGAAACTTTCTGACAATTGCAATTGTCTTAAGTTGATCCTTATTCAATAGTTAAGTCATAAAACACATGATAAACCAAACATAGTCATTTGAGAAAAATCAGGTGATTTTAAAAACAAAGGGGAGAAATTTAAACACCACTCATAAAACTGTAATTCAGAAAAAAACTATAATTAACACACTGGTGTATGTCCTTATGGAATTTTTTTCTGTGAGCGTGTATTAGTTTTGAAAGCAGAAATAATCTTTTAAAGAAGAGGTCAAGATACAGTGTCAGGTGGGTGCTAATCGGGGGAAATCACCTTGTAAATTATATAAATGTCTAACCACTATGCTGTACATCTGAAACTTATATAATACTGAATGTCACCTCTAATTGAAAAATTAAAATTTAAAAAAAAAAAAGAAGAGGTCAGAAATAACCATACTTTGAACAATCAATTGGGAGTCTTTGGTCTAGTTTGCTATTGTTAACTTTCTAGAAACAGTAGCCATTCTGAGGACTTACTATATGTAAAGCTAGCAAGGCCTTTACATATTTGTTAAGGGAAGAGGGCAGGTCAAACCAACTCCCACTAGATGCTGCTGCTCTATCATAAACTCTCGGATGGAACGACATCAAAAGAATACTTTTAAAAATTTTTTTCAAAGAAGTGCAAGATTTGTGTAACAAAAACTACAAAATAATTTTGAAAGAAATTAAAGTCATTAATAAATTGAAAGACATTCTATGTTCATGGATTAGAAGACTTAACATTAAGATGGCAACACTCCCCAATTTGATCTTTAGATTCACTATAATCCCTACTAAAATCATAGCTTAATCCTTTGCAGAAACTGACCAGCAAATCCTAAAATTCATATGGAATGCACAGGACCCAGAACAGGCAAACCTATCTTAAAAATGAACAAAGTTGAAGGACTCATACTTCCCAATTTCAAAACTTAGCTCCCTCTCCCTTTCCCATCAAGTACACACTATTTTTTTCTTAATTTCCCTCATTCTCAGCCTTGAGGTTTCCGCTCTCCTCCCCTTCCCTCTCCTCCCCTCGTCTCCCCTTCCTTTCTACCTTCCCTCCCTCTCTTCTCTCTCTTTCTCCTCTCTCTCCTCTCTCTCCCCTCTCTCCCTTCTCTCCTCTCTCTCTCTCTCTCAGATCTATCTGGGCAGACTCACACTAACTTATGACAAAGCCTACCTCACCTTGGAAAACAAACTGAGTAAGCCTAAGTTTGCCTCTGCAAGATGATCAGTAAAAAAAAAAAACTATGGAACCCATTAAAAGATTCTTCAAGAATTAGTAAATGTGCTTTACTCTGAAAAAGAAAGTGTTTTAAACGATGTTTCATGCTCTCAACAAGCATTAAAAGATATCCTAATAAACTACACTGACTTCTCATAAAAAAGGTATCTTGTGGTAAGAATGAAATAAAAAAACAAGGTTAGTAAATTAAAAATTATAACTGCATCAGTGCTCTCCAGAATGAACTCACGAAATGATAGAATTTTAAAAATTATGTCTAAGCATAGAGAAAAAAGTGAAAAATTGAGAGAAAAGAGCCAACCAATGCATAACAAATAGAAACTTCTGTATGAGAACAAATAACAATGTAAAAGTAAGTGAATAAGCTTTTTCTGAATTGAGAATATAAACATTAAAAATTTTAATTTGAAAAAGGAGAGTATCTGTGATATTCCCAGGCAAAGGTAATGACAAATAAGTGTCACCCAGTCATATTCTGTTAGAATTTTTTAACATCAAAAATAAGAAACCCAAAGGGTGAACAGGGAGACAGACACAAGTACATATTTACAACATCAGGTTAGCATCAGAGATAAAATTTAGAATTCATGAGATCCTCTCTAAAATATTAAAGAACAGATGAAAAAAATCCTAACCAAGTAGTCATTTGTGAGAAGAAACCAGAAAGACATTCAGAAATTGAAAAATTGACCCTAGGGCAGTTCAGTCTGGGGCTGGGGCTATGTGAATAAAGACATGGATGCAAAAGTGAATTAAAAATAAAGTAAAAACTGTGGCTAAAATAGATCTAGATGTGGTAAATGTAAATAAACTCTTTTTAAAAACATAAGATTTAAAAATGCTTATCTGATGATTAACAATATCAAATTAAACCAAAAGCAGAAATACAACATTGAAATTAATGTTTAGAAATACATGTAAACATTTAAATTTTCAAATGTGCCTATCATAAGTAAAAAAAATGTTTAGCCCCAATCCTTAAACAAATTTGAAGAATTTGAAAAATAATACTTAAGGCAGAAAGGATTATGTGAAATGAGAAAACTCGCTAATGTAAAAATGGTACAACTTTTCTAAAAAAATTGGAAATATGTTAAGAGACTCAAAAATGTTAATCCTATTTACCCCAATAGTTCTACTTTTAGAAATCTACCCTAAGGAAACAATCTAAAGTTCAGAGGTATCTGTGTATCGCTGCATTATCAATCAAGACTACCAGCAATTTATATGTTAATAAGAATGAAATGGATAAAAGATTATATATACTCATTGCCATTAAAGTTTATAGAGAATTTCTAATCACAGGAGGAAATTCTTATTTGGCAATGAAAACTGATCAAAATCAGGTCACAAAATTGTATACACAGTATGATCTCAACTATGAAACTAAAAAAATACACAGGAAAGAAAAGACCAAAAGAAAGTGCACCTAAATAGCAACAGGAATTATCTACAGATTGTGGAATAAAGATAATTTCTATTTCGTACACTTTCTTCTCTTTCCAACTTTCTTAAAATAAATTTGCATTATTAATATATTAAGCAAAAAACTTTACTCAGATAAATTCTCATGTTAGTTTACACTTTTATCATTTAAGGAAAGACTTGTTGGAATTTTTGAACCAAAGTATACTGATTTTTAAGATTTTCTCAACATGTATTTCGGATCTTTTTAATATTATTTATTATCTTGCATTCTCACGCAGAAAGGTTTCTATTTCACATCTGCTACTGAGATAACATTGTTATACATTAAGTTTTTGTAAATCTAAATGTGACAATGAAATAGGAACACATGTACACAAAATTACTTGAATTTTATAGTATATAAAACAATTACTCTGTATTAACCAATGTTACCCCAATAAACTTAATTTAAAAAATAAAAAATAAAATAAAAAATAAAAAATAAAACAATCACTCAACATACCTATGAAGGATATTCATAACTTTCCAGTCACCAGTAACACCACTACTCATCCGAACCTTTTGAGCAATGCTGGAAACAGCTGCAAGAATTGCTGCCCCATCGTTTCTTTGGAGTGCAGAACTGCCTAAAACCACCATTGGTTTTTTAGCTTCCTTTAGAACCTATTTAAAAAAAAAAAACAACTTTGATTAAAAAAACATTAGAAGTAAACTAAACTTAGCCAAATTTACATCTAGAATATGTTGTCCCCAAGTTTTAATTTGAACATGAATGTCTCTGATTTGCTAGTCAACATATGGACATACATATAGCCAGGTTTAATTAAAACATCTTATCAATGCTACTGTGAAATGGTTAAATAAGTATCAGATAAAACAGATTTTTTAAAAGTAAGCATTGGGAATCAAAACCCTAGCCAAATGTTTTTTGGCCAGAATGACTATGGGTAGGTCCCAGAAAAATTAAGAAATGTTCTCTAAATAGCAGGGGTCCCCAATCCCTGGGGCCGTGGACCGGTATCAGTCTGCAGCTTGTTAGAAAATGGGCCGTACAGCAGGAAGTGAGTGGCAGGCCAGGGAGTGAAGCCTCATCTGTATGTGCAGCTGCTCCCCAGCACTAGCATCACCACCTGGTGAAGTTATTAAATTTCGAGGATAAAGGATCAAGTATTAAGTATCAAGAAAAAGTATCCAGGCACAAGAAAAAAGTTAGGACATGGCTGGGGGAGAATACAATTGATGTCAGGTTACTCCACAGTAACAAAAGGGTACCTATAAAGTTTAGAGAAGAAAAGAAGTGTGACTCTAGAACTTTATATCCTGCCAAGGCTCTCATCACAAACAAAATACTAGACATTCTCAAGCAAGCAAGAACTCAAAGAATAATGCACCTATGAGCCCCTCTTTTTTTTGTTGTTATTTTCTTATTTTTTTAGGCGAGGGAACCCTTGGTTGACCTCACAGATTGCAAGACCTTGTCAGTTTATGATCCCCTATTTTTTTTTTTTTTAATGCCTACAGCACCTGGTCTTCCTAGGTGTCTCCCATCCAAGTACTAACCAGGCCCGACCCCGCTTAGCTTCTGAGATCAGACGGGATCGGGCTTGTTCACGGTAGCATGGCCGTAGACTATGAACCCCTCTTGAAAAAAATAAAAACTATAATCTACAGACAGCAATAAAATAAATGCAAATAAAGGACTTTGTAATGAAAAAGTCATATAAAAGGACTGGTGAAATTCAGGTATAATTCTTACAATAAAGAAATTGTTCAATTCTTTCAGTTTTACTTCAATTTCTTTTCTGATAATTTCAAGTAAAATTAAACTCCAGTACATAAAAATAGCATGCACAGTATGATCTCATTTTTGTTTGTTTTATTCATCCATCTTGCTTTAATATATGAACAGAAATGATTATGATAATACTTGCTTGGGATGGTGGGATGTTGGCACATGTTTTACTTTCATCCATGTCCTTTTCTATATCACTATAATTTTTAATAGTAGTCAGATATTATTACAAAAACAAGAAATTTAAAAAATAATACTTAACACAATCAACAAGAGTAGATATATAATGAACACACCTGGCTGAATGGATGACTACCCGAAGCAATGTCTTGAAGAATTTTTGGGGAATCTCCCAGATGGTCATATGTGTAAGTGAGATCCACAGGCTACCTATAAGTGCCACTTTTAAGTCATTATGAAGCCAGCTGAAATAAAACAAAGTTTTTAGAGCTAAATTATTAAGTTAGCATAGTTATTGGTCTCATCAATGCTAGGTGTTAATCTAAGTTTTTAGAGCTAAATTATTAAGTTAGCATAGTTATTGGTCTCATCAATGCTAGGTGTTAATCTACAAAATGTTAAAAGCACAAAAGCATGAACAGAATACTTAACTTTAACATATATAATTTATTGTGTACCTTTCAAAATAAAGTGTTGCAAAAATACACAAAGGTAATTCAATGAATTAATTTTATATAAGAATGCTAACTCTATAAAAAAGACTTTAATTTTAGAATAAATGATCCGTAGTTTTTATTTTGTCCTATTTACATCATAGTTATTTATCTCCTAATTATCCACTACAGCCATTTAAATATAGATCGTGAAAATAAACTACATCATTCATATTTATTCTTTATGACTGTGAAGTATGAATCTGGCTCCTCCAAAATAGTTATAATGCGGTGACCACATATTCTGATTTGTCTGCAATACTGCTGGTTTTTACCTGTCATCCTGGAGTAATGAACAACTCCCTGTTTCACTCTTAACAATGTCTCAGTTTAGGCAATAAATTATATGGTCGACCTATTCATAAGTCTCTAAGATATAAAAAGAGGCATTTTACAAAACTGGCCTGTGTTCTTCAAAAAAATGCCCCCATAAAGAGACTGAACAATAGTGACAATAATTACATACAATGTATGACTCCAGACTGGATCTTGGTAGGAAAAAGTTATTCTAAAATGAATTATGGGAAAATTGGTAAAATCTGAACATACACTATTGTGCGAACTCTAATTTATATTTAGTTTCTTGTCTCCAATGAACAAACTGACATCTTCACCTACTTCAATTTCTCCATATGAGAGGAAAAAAGATATTTCTCAAAGTTAATATGAAAATCAGTAATATACATAGGACTATTACTATCAGTTTTGTTCAATTCTCTATATAAACAGTCCGGATTTTAATAGTTTATATTCATTAATTAATTTGCAACTATAAGACAGTTCTTTAAAATTAAATTATAAAATGCTCTTTAAATTACCTGCAAAAGGAAAACAGTATAGCATAAACATAAACACACTAAATTCTCGAAAATCCATGCGGAAATATTTAAGGATAAAAGGGCATCATGTTTACAACTTTTAAATGATTCAAAAAATTACATTCGTATATGTACATATATATATACGTACATATAAACACACACACATACGCACACACACGAATATATATATAAGAAAAAAGAATAATAAAACAAATAAGACAAAATGTTAAAAGTGGCTAATCTGAGTGAACAGTGTTAGAAAAATGAGTATACAAAGGTCATTTCAAGTATCTTGAATTATTTCAAAATAAGAAGATAAAATAAAAGGCTCAGCAGGAGGTGAGGGGTTGAATGGACCTGTGAGAAACTGCCCTCCAATTATCTTCTGAAGTGTCACTTACACTATTAGAAATCGGTGAAAATAATAATTTTTCATATATAAAAATTATTATACATATGTTTTTTAAACCCCAAACATTATTACTAACCTCTTTCGAATTCTAGCATTAAATAGTGGTGCCTCGAATCGTGGATTTGTACCAACCAGAAGGACAACATCTGCCTCTTCCACACCAGCAATTGTAGTATTTAGAAGATAATTAGAACGCAAATCTGTGCTAGAAATACAAAATTAAAAATACAAGTTTACTTCAAACTAGTATGTGCTGACAATCCATGAAATAGTCTCATGCAATGAACCCATGGCACTCCCAGACAAAAAATTTTTATGAAGTATTCTTAAATTACATCAAAGTTTCAGATACTTATTAAAATGGGATTCTCCAATAACTCCTGGTTTGACTTTGGTCTACACGTGAAAATAAACTGGTGGGCATGTTGGAGAATCCACATTGTCACATTTCAGTTAATGATGCCATGAATGTTGGTTTATGCACAACTTGTAACCAATAAAATAAAAAATAAAATAAAATAATAAAATAAAATAAAGTAATAAAAAATAAATAAAGTAAAATAAAATAAAGGAAAGAAGGAAAGAAAGCTTAGATCCTAGCTTCATATTTCTCACCCAGCTCCTGCAGTTGGGAAGACCTCTTCAGTGCAGAGGGTGTCAGAGTCCACTCTATTAAGCAAATCTTTGAGAGCTACTAGGGCTTCAGCATCCACCAAGCCACCTGCAATTGCTGCGATATCCTTGCCTTGAAAACTCTGGAACTAGAAATGGATGCAAAGCATATTACTAAGAAGCCTTCATTCAGCAAAGACCACAATGAATTGTTCAGAAACAAAGCAATAATCATTTTCAAGGAGGAAAAAAGGAACAAACTTCTAATAAAAAGTTTTACACCAATTATGAAATAATCTAAAAGTGAGAAGCAGAAGTATATGCAGGGCCAAGGGTAATAACACCAACTTGGACAGAGCTGTTTTAAATTAGGAACAAAGGAGCCTCAAAAGTAGGTCTGGAGGATGAAGAATGTGGAGTTATAGGTAAATATAATTTTTTTCTGAAGTATATGCCATTCCTTCAAGCCCTTTTATATACATTGCCTTTCTCTGACCAGAAAGCCATTCCCTACATTTTTGCTCTTGTAAGCTAGTATTCATTCTTGAACTTTGCCTAAGGAGTCACCTAATCTAGGAAGGCATCCTTGATATGGTAGCCCTGGTAAGGCACTCCTCCTATATGTTCTGGCATATATCATTTCCTGTACAACTACCCATAGCAGCATATGATAATTGCCTAATTATGTATCGTTCCCTACTACAAGATTGTGGGAGGTAAGGACTACGTGTTAGTGGTCTTTAAATTCCTACATCTAGCATGACATATTACATGTTGTTCTCAATAAATGTTTATTAAATGGAATATAATCTTGGTAAGAGAAAAGAAGTGAAGGGATACACATCCATTTTCACTATAAAGATGGCCCTTGAAAATCACAAATACATTTATTCCGTATTTCAATTTTTTACCATTCCAGCTACACGAGAGAGTGCATCCTCCCAGGAGGTATAGGTTAAAAGCCCCTTGTCGTTTCTGACCATCGGCTCAGTAAGTCTTTGACGTTTCAGCCCATCATAGGCAAATCTAGATAACAGAAATTATACCATTTGTGGAATCTTGCTAAAGAGGCAATTATAATTTTCAAGTTTAAAATCTGAAAGAACTGTTAATTAAATACAGTATTGGTTAAAGTGTCAAAATAATACCTGGAAACAAATAATTATCCCAGGTTTTTTTAGAGATGAACTAATAAATATTTTATGAATATCACCTAAAAGCTAAAACACCATCTAAAAAGCTTGAATTCTTATAATTTATTTTCAGCTACCTGAGTAATCTTAAAATTATAACATGAAAAATATCTGATAGCTGAAAAAGCCAAATCATCTTTATTTATAAAACCTGAATGCCTCTAAATTTTTTATCAAAATTATGTTGTGCAAACTCTAACTTATAGTTAGTTTTTTGTCTCCAATAAACAAACTGAGATCTTCACCTACTTCAATTTCTCCATATGGGAGGAAAAAAGATATTTCTCAAAGTTAATATGAAAACAGTAATATATGTAGGACTATTACTGTCAGTTCTGTTCAATTCTCCATATAAACAGTCAGGATTTTAATAGTCTATATTCATTAATTAATTTGCAACTATAAAAGACAATTCTTTAAAATTAAATTATAAAATGTCCTCTAAATTAACTACAAAAGGAAAACAGTACAGCTATACCTAGTTTTATCAGAGATCCACTCTTCATTGATGTCCTCATGCATCCTTGGCAAAATCCTCATCACCTCTCCAGTTCTTGTGCTTACCACAATGTTACTTCCAACTGCATCCATTACATCGATGGATTCGGTCTTTCTGAGAATAAACACATATACTTGCTATGCTGATTTTAAGAACAAGTTTGTGTACCTGGTTTACCAAAAAAAATTTTTTTATAATTACTTCCCTTTCTAAATTTCTAAAAATAATGGAACTCAGAGGAAATGCTAAAAGAAAAAACACCCTCATAGTTGAACATATCGCATAAAAGTCCAATGCAAAAATGAAGCCTTTGAAACTATTATCTAATATAGAAGCCATTTGGAAGGGTTCTAAATAGCCAAATCTGGAACAATTTGAATATCAAAATAAATAACAAGAGGGGAGAGATTTCTGGGTATAGATGATTAAGAAGCTTGACATACCCTTCCCCTCAAAAGCGAAAATAAAGCTGAATGAAATTAATAAAAACAACCAATTCAGGCATACAACATGAGAAACTTTTAAGCCTGGAAAAACTGCTGAACTCTGAGTAAGAACAGTAGAAACCAGTGATGTTCTAGCTTGGGGCTGTTATTATCCCCTCTCCCACCACCCTGAACTGGAGGTTTTGCCAGGGTAGGGCAGGCTGTGAAGGTGGGAGTTTCTTGCCTGCAGATAAAGACTCATTCAATTTGGAATAATAGGCAAAGCAGTCCTGGAGATCAATTGAGCTGAGGAGAGCTCATAGTTGAGGCAAGCATTCCTAGTGGAGGCTGTGCATATACGAGCAGCTCAGACCAGAGAGGGCCCAAGCTATTCAACACTCCTGGATAATACTGAGATCCAAAGTGCCTAATGGAAAGCACAAGCGGGGCCAACTTGAAAATAGCCTGAACTCTGAATGTGCCCCTTTAGCCACACACAGATCCACTCGCAGAGTACAGAAGTAGCCTTATTGGCTCTAAGTATTTGAGAGCAATCATTACCTGACTACTAAGCTCTGCAGACACAGAGCCAATTCCTAAGAAGCCTTACTTAAAAACAAAAAACAAAAATATTAAAATATGCTCAAAGAACTAAGAAAAATCATGTTTAAAGAATATGACAATTATGAATCAATAAGTAGAGAGTTTCAGTAAGGATAAAGAAATTATAAAAAAAAGAACAAAATAGAAATTCTGGAGTTGGAAAGTATAATAATTGTAATACAAAAAGTTTACTTTTTAGGGGTTCAACAGCAGATTTGAGATGGCAAAAGAGAGAATAAATTAACTTAGTGATAGACCAATAGAAATTGCCTAATCTGAAGAACAAAGAAAAAAGATTTAAGAAAAATGAACAGTAGCTCAGAGACTCATGAAACAACATCAAGTGTAGCAATGTGTATAATACTGGAGTCTTGGAGAAGGGAAGAAATTCTCTAATTAAACATCTTAGTTATGTACTGTTTCTCCCACACCCCCATCCTTTTGTATACATAAATACATGGTTTAACACCTAGAATTTTAAGATACTCCCATATACTCTGGTGAAAATTTGAAACTGGGAGGGTAATTTGATGATGTTTCTAGATCCTTAAAAATATTCAAACTTGTTGCACCTACCTACTCCACTTCTTGGTTTAATCAGAAGTATCAGAGATATACAAGAAAATTTATGAATAACAATGCTTATCGTAGATTTGTAATTATAAAAAAAACAGACACGCCCGATCCCCTCTGATCTCAGAAGCTAAGCAGGGTCGGGCCTGGTTAGTGCTTGGATGGGAGACCACCTAGAAAGACCAGGTGCTGCAGGCATTACAAAAAATAAAATAAAACAAACAGAAACAAACTAAACATCAATAACAGGAATTTATTATTGATGTGGATATATCCACATAGTTGAAAACTTAATAAATGTGCAATGAAAAGAAACAATAAATTTTTAAAAATGAAGAAAATTTTACTCATTGGAAGGACAACTAAATTAAATAATTTTGTGGTTAAGTACTTTGGAATTTCCAAGAACACTACAATTAATTTGCACAGGTTCATCCTATCCTTCAAAAACTAACAACCTATCTTCCATTAAAATGGTTTTACTTAAAGCAAATAAATAAAAACTTAGCGGATCAATACAATTTGGACTCAAAAAGAAAATGAATCTTAAAAGATTTTTAATAATAGCAAATTAAAGGACAAAAAAATTGTCCAAAAATACAATGATGAATACCTTGTTTCCCAAGGCCGGGCAGTAAAGGCATAGGGCTTAGAGGTCAATGCACCTACAGGGCAGATATCAATGACATTCCCAGACAGTTCAGACATGAACATCTTTTCAATGTATGTGCCAACTTGCATATCATTTCCTCTGCCTGTTGTTCCCAAATCATCTACTCCTGCAATCTCACTTGCAAACCTGAAAGATAAAAATGTACCATCAAATGGTCAAATCCAGCAAAATTACCTCCTTTCCTACTCATGATCACAAAGAGATACTGATTTTCAAAGCAATCAAAAAGATATGAGTATTTTTTCAATGGTGAGGATAGCCCCTAAATAAAAAATAATAAATACCTGCATTTAATTTGAGGCACAATGCATAAAAAAATTGCACAAATTATATATATAGTTCAGCAAGTTATTGTAGAGTTAACGCTTATAGATTTTGATTTTTAAATCCAACCAATACTGCTAGTAACTGAAAGTGACCAATTTATTCATTTTATTGGCTTATACAAAAAACATTAAAAAAAAAAATCCCTCTTTTCCCACAAAATAAAAGTTACCATCTTTTCCAGTATTGTTATTCTACCAAATTCTTTGACAATTAAATAAGCATATGAATGATATTCCAGAAGGGGGGGAGGATTACCTGATGCAGCGAGTACACTGTATACATCTTGTCATAATAGTCTTTACCAATGGCCCAATGTTCTTGTCCTCCACAGCACGTTTCCCCTCTAAAAATCGGCTCCTATCACTTCCAAACATCATGGACTGGTCCTTAAAGAGATTACGAGAGTTAATCTAATGCTAACAAAATTAAAACTTGAGACAACCAAAAAGATTTACGAAATTAGACTACATACCTGCAGATCACATTCACCTCCCTGGTCACAAATAGGGCAGTCCAGTGGGTGATTTGCTAACAAAAACTCCATCACACCTTCTCTGTATAGAAAGTTGTAATACATAAAATGCTTTACATATACTCTATTTAATAATCTTCATAGATGTGTGCTGTCATATAGTTAGTATCAATTTGACATTTATTATCAAAAATGCCAATGTAACTATCATTTTAGTATTAAACATACAACCTAAAAAATACTTACAGGTGCCTAGAACAAATTATTATTAGAGAACCTAGAAAATTATGACTTTCAACAATACGAAATTACCAAACGTTGCTGAATGGTTCTCAGAAAATACATTAATGCAAAACAAACAAACAAACAAACACACAAATGCAAAGCAAAAACACATTAAGTGCCAGGACATACAGGTATATATCACTGCAATAATTTCAATTCAATAAGCCTCGGGCACACTCTTTATCACAAGCTGAGCAAGTTACAAGGGTTTTAAATGCTGATCCCACTCTAGGCTCAAAACCATAAACACCTGACTTCATCTCCTCTATTGCTCCTAGAAGCCTAGCAGGCCAAGTTCTTCAGTTTGATACTGAATTTCTCATCTACGGGAAGGTCTAAATACTAAAATGTAAAATTTTCTCCTCTAAGAAGTTATTAAGCCAAGTAACAATACAGTACCTGGCTTTCTTAGATTTCTCTGAGTTTGTCAGGATATTCCAACCTTTCATTACTGGCATGGCACAAGCAGCTACAACCTAAAATTTCAATGAAAAAAATCCTTAAGTATTTGTATTTATTTGTAATTATAAGTAACCCAATATATAAAAACATTATTCATTTAAAAACAAGCAAAGAAGAGAGTATTTTAAAATCTGAATTTTTTAGTTTTCATATTAATATGATAATCTAGCACTTTACATTTCTCTTAGAAATAAATAAGACATTCTACTTCTTAATTTTATTACAAGAGTTAATGGAATTTTTTTATAAGAGGCTGTGCAACAGAACATCAAATTAATTACTGTGTTTTGATTAGTATATATGTTGCTTAATTAAAATGGCATAAGCCAAAATGAAATTAAACATCTTCATACAACGCTTTTCTCTACTAAAATGGCACAGGATGAGCACTTCTAATGTGCTGCATGATAACTCCAGATCTCAGTTGTGTGTCATATAGCCATTTGGAAATATTGACAGCTGTGAGAAGTTACCTTTAATTTCTAAATCTGTTTTACTTATTTTAATTATACAGCACTTGTGTTTACAAAGAACTTTCACTGATGTGTTTCCAGTTTTGAAATGAAGAGAATCAACTGCACAAAAAATAAATATATAGATAGAAGTAAGCAGGACTAGATTCTTCACTATAATAATATTGATTCTAAATAAAGCTGGCCGCAAGATTTAAAGTTTTCTACCTTCTACAGCATGGTGTGGAATTTTAGGTATCAAGTACCTTAGGCGCTTTCTCAATTTCAACAAGGCACATCCTGCAGTTTCCAGCAACAGACAACCTTTCATGATAACAGAATCGAGGGATCTGCATGCCAACCTTCTCACAAGCCTAAAATACAAAGTAAAAAACTTTTGTATTAGAATACCTGATTTCATCCTTGTCTAAAACACATACACACAACATGAGGCCATCCCCTACCTATATTATTACTCCTACTTATATCTGTATCTTCATTCATTCTTACTTCATCCCTGAAGAGAGTTCCCTCCTTTGCTCTTATTTCCAAAACCTGGCTTCTTTGAAGCCGACTCTTTAAAGATCCTTAGCATGCCTAAATATTATGGAAGAATCTAGATGACGTATCCTCAAGCTGTGCTGAAGGCTTGACTCCTCATTTCTACTCTAAACCACTATCCACAAAGATACTTCCTTTAAACTCTGTCCCAGTGGTTTCATATCTGGACTTCATTGCCTAGCTCTCCTCCTTTGGATTAGACTCCGTTTCACATCATCTAGCTCAGCGGTCCCCAATCTTTTTGGCACCCGGGACCGGTGCTCCTATGAGAACCTCATGTCTGATAATCTGAGATGGAGCTGAGGCTGTGATGCTAGCACTGGGGAGCTGCTGCAAATAGACTAAGTTTCGCTCACTCAGCTGCCGCTTACCTCCTGCTGTGCGGTCCAGCTCCTAACAGGCCATGGACCAGTACTAGTCTACAGCCTAGGGGTTGGGGACCCCTGGTCTAGCTGACTATAATCTGGTCCTACCTTTGGTTCCACATGCCCCACCCAGGACTCACACTCCCACTGTGGCTGAAGCTCTTCCTAGTTCCTTCTCTACCAATTATTATTCCTCCTTCTCCGAGCCTATAAACGTATTCAAATTTCCTCTAAAGTTAGTTCTTCCATCCTTAGCCTTCACTCTAAAGCAATCTCATCAACGTCCAAATTAACTATTTAGCAAAAATGTATCAACTCTTCCAATGTGCTAGATGCTCTTCCAGTGAGTAGAGCACTGAGCAAGACAGATAGTATCCCTGCATTCGTACTAGCTTACATTTAATGATTCCATCTAAATCTTCATCTGCAACCCATAGTTCTCTTCTCCAAGCTTTTGACTTAAAATAGGCATTTCTCTGTGTATGCTTCATAGAGTTAAAATTCAACTTATTTCTATCCCCTACTATATATCCCCAAATAAGCTAATAAAGCCAGAAACCACAAAAATCCCTCTGCTCTTCATCATTCCTAAAGGCCTATCTACACCTCACGCTCTTTTGAATCTACCCTCTTATTTTCATTCCCATTGCCACCATCTATTTTAGGCCTTTTCATTTCCTGCTCCACTAATGCAAGATACTCTTCCCTTATCTCTCACTCCAGACTTATTATTCTCCAAAGCATCACCTTGCTGTCACTGTCACACTGCTTAACAGCCATGAAAATTCCTGATGGGTCAAACTACAAGCTATTTAGCGTGGTATATATCTTCTTTCATGACTGGTCCCCCCCCCACCCACCAGAATAACTTAATTTCCTGTTATATAAGATTTTACATATACCTTACATTCCAACAATACAAAACTATTTGAAGCTTCCTTGTCCACATATAAATACCTATTCACCCTTTAAAATCTCCTCAGGGATCACCTGAAATGCTAACATCTTTCTACCACCTCCTATACCTGCCAAAATATTCTGCACCGTACCTTGAACATACTTTTGATGTATAGTTATTACATGTCTGTGCCTAGCATAATCTAGAAATGGAGACTAAAATGAAGAGCATTTGGCTCTGTGACAACTTGCAGATGGAATGAAGCATCACTTCTCCATGACCAATTTTGTTAGTTCTGGAGAAAACTGGAGAAATTAAATATTTAAGGCATGAATCCAAGAATGTACTATTCTTCATTTACATGCTTTGTAGGACATATTCCTAGAAATATTACTAATAATAGAAAGGTCATATGAAAGTGAAAACCATCAAGCAGGCTCACAACATACAAAGGTTACTATTTCCCAAACTTACCTATATTAACTAATAATTTATTTTAGGTAACTTCAAATTTCTTAATGAATTTTTGTTTGGAAGGCAGAAGTAAAATAAAAGAACTGCCATAGTTCACTAAGTCAGAAACTGATAACTGACAGCTCACTCTGCCAAGATTTCAAATCAAACTTATCTTCATATAACCTTATTGCCTATAGTTCTTTTATGAATGTTTACTGAGGAATCTTGACAATTTTAGAAGTATATAAACAAGTGTAAAGGAAATAAATTGGTATTTTAAGAAAATCAGAACATACACAAAAATAAAGAATTAGAATGTATGCCTACTTGGAGGACGGTAGTTCCTGGTTCCACCATGACAGATTGACCATCGACAAATACTTCAATCAAGTTGCTTGCGGCTGTGGCAGTTGTTCTGACTGACCATCAAAAACATTAAAGTGAAAAATAAATTAACAGAGTTGAAATAGCAGAGGATAATGGATTGAGTACTCTACAAGCCTAAAATTTTTCATCATTTTATACTATTTCCCTCTTTCTCTAGATTCAAACTTTTAAAATACCAAATAGAAAAGCTTTTCAATCTTGAATCCCAAACAGAATATAGTATCTACTTTTAATAACAGTTTAAGTTCAAGCTCTTAATACCAATGAAAATATGTTCACGAGACTACTTTTCAAAAGCAGAATGACTAGTTTTTCCATTCTAGCACTGATGAGCAGTTCCTATATTTTCTATTCATGATAATTTCTATAAACTGTTTAAGGTAAATTATATTTTGAAAATTATTCTATTCAACTTGGGTCGTTTGTTTCTATTTTTATTTAAAACAAATTAAGAGTTTAGTATCTTTCAAAAAACAATCCACAGACCTATGAATTTACAAAGATAGAAAGTCTAATAGCCACAAATGCAAATTTAAAAAATACTTACCACATCCTGTATGAGACTTAGAAAGGCCTACTAAGGCCCTTCTTACAGGTATCCTTAACATATTGCTAAGAATAAAACAAAGAAAAGTTAGATCATCGTAGGAAAAATACCCTAATTATAAACTTTCTGATATTTTATGGTTTTAAAGCACTCCACATACATTATTTCATTGAATAATCACAAGTTCCGATATTTTCACTCAAATCCTATAGATGACAATACTTGTTCATTTCAGAGAGATTACTGACTTATATATGATATCGAGGGGCTAAGAAGCAACTAGGATATAAATTGGGCTTTCTAATTCTATATAAACGGCAGTTCTGTTGTTTTTAACTATCAAGAAATGATCAAACTTTAAACACAATATAGTAAAACAAATTTCGAGAATAATAATGAGCTTATCATTAATAGCTATGTAAAACAAAGCCCACCTTTCTGCCTTCATTTCCTACCAATGTTCCAACATTCTATGTTCTGAGCAGTTATCTACCAAATGCTCCTGAGATATTCTGTGTTCGCTCACAAGCTCCAACGCTTTGAAGTGTCTGGAGTGCCACATTCTGTGCTAAGTAGTACATTCGTCTCAAAGATTTGCAATTATCTGTTTATATACCTGTTCTACACTCACTGTATTGTAAACTTTTTGAATCTCTCTATCTTCAGTGCCTACCTCCGAGGCTGGTGCACAGTAAGCTCTAAAACTGTGGTTGTCAACCAGGGACAATTCTGCTTCTCGGAAAACACTGACCAATGTCTGGACACATTGTCATGACTGGGGGAAATCTACTGGCATCTAGCAGGCAGCAGCCAGGGTGATAAACATCCTACAGTGCACCAGACAGTCCCCCATAATAATGATCCAAAGTGTCAATGGTGCTAGAATTTGAGAAACCCTGCTCAAAAAGGTTTACTGAATTACTGAAATACATGGGAGTGGATTATATAAAAACGCCAATTTATGGTATACACAAGCAAACAGAAAGAAAAGCTATCTGAACTTTTAGGTTTTTTTTTGTCCATTCACTTGATCATATGGGCTAAACATCTAAATTATAAGTTTTCATTTGAAAGTTTTAAAAATGCAAATTATGAGATCAGAATATATCAACACAAAGAATTTCAAAGGTAAAGAGAGGGGGAAATATTAGAGATATATATATAAGTTTTAAGCACCAAGTTTCACATACCTATCATACAAGATGTATAATCGAAATTTCATAATTCAGATTTCAGTAATTCATAAAAGTCATTAATTCTGAATTTGTGATACTGAATTTGTAGACATCAGATCTATCACCTACTAGTGAGTGATTTTTGGTAAATAAGAGTTTCTGCTTCTTTATCTATAGAGCAGGAAGAAAAAAATACCTCCTAGGCCATGTGTTATTAGTTGGAGCTCAATAAATGTCAGTTAAAGCTGAAGGCAGGTTTAGCCACTTCAGATCAGTTTTAAAATGCTCTTCCTTTGTGCTCCTTCTCATTACTATCAGCACACATTGTGTATATACTTTTATTACTCTACCCAGTAAACTGTAGGTCAGTAATCTATTTTAGTACCTACTAAAATGTAAGCTCCTTGACAAGGAATAATGCACTTTGGTCATTTTTCTTTTCTGAAGAACTAGCATCATGACCTTAGGAAAACAACCAACAAATAGTCTTACCACTAATTTCCAGAATGAGTATGATCAGCCCTATTAAAATCTATTGTTATAAAGATAAACCTGAATTTACTGAGCGTAATGACAGATTCCAAATCAGCAATCAATATTTTATACAATTAAAAAAATTTTAATACTATAATTTTGTCTCAATACAATTTTATTTATTTATTTATTTTCCCCCTCTTTAATTCCCCCCCCCCCATAGATGTTGCCATTTCTCCTTAAGAACTGGATCTCTGAAGGCGGGGCGTCTCCTCCCACACGCTCCCGTTGTGCACCCAGTTAACTCTTCTTCATGCACTCATTTCTAGCTTATCGTAGACATTCAGTAATTATTTGCTAATGAATTGTTTCCAATCTCTAAACATAACTTCGACTTTCCTGGCAATAAACAGTGCGAGTTCTCTGGCAGCCTTACAATACCCCGCTTTACGATGCACACACAATTTGGTGAAAAAAAAGAACAAAACAAACAAACAAAACCCTTGATATTTATTCATCAGAAACAGTTCGCATTACATTTTCTATACCCTCAATTCGTTTTTGAGCAGAGTTGTGCCTGATGCAGGCTCTTACAGTACTGTATATGCACTAGATCCCAAGAACTTTTAAACGATGCATCTTTGTTATTCGCAGTGCGACCTTGGGCTAACTTTTTAAATGTCCTTTCCTTCAGTTTCTCCACCAGTGAAAGGAATAAAAAGTGCTATCCGACAGTCAATGGACAAAACTAAAAAACAAAGAAACAAAAAAACAGGCGTGGACAGTTGCTAACGCAATAGCGGCCAAACAATGATGCACCGTACCAGGTGTGTGCTAATTTAGGGAGAAATGCTCAGCCTTTAGGCCTAAGTCATTGTCAAAGGTCCTTTCCCAGGGAACAAAACGGTCTCCTCTCCAGAAATGGGAATGTCCTGCATTTCCCTTGCAGAGGGAAGGTCACCCACAAGCGTGCATTCAGGCCAGCGCTCCCTACCGCCTCCTCCTTTCTGCTCCAGCCGACCAGAGACCTTGGCTAACCTGCCGGGTCTCGGGGGTTCGTGGGGAGGCGGGGTAGGACGCGGCACCCGGTCAAGGACAAGAAGAGAATCAGTCACCTGGGCCAAAGGAAACGGTCTTGTCAAATAATAAACTCCTGTGGCCGAGGCACCTCAGCCTTCTCACCCAAACACAACCTCACCTTCTCCCCGGAGCCGCTGAGGCTGCGCTGCAGAACTGTCTGCACCACACCGAGCCCCCTAGAAGCCGGGTAGCCTATTCAATATGGCGGCCTCGGCTAAGGCCGTCACCCGGGCCTGGTGAACGGGAAGCCAGGAGGGACTAGAAGCCTCAGATTCGATAATTGCTTGCTCAGATTGAGTTCGGCAATTTCCGTCAGTTTGACAGAAGGCGGGGCGGAGGGTGTAGCAGCCGAGAGGAGGCGGGGATTAGAGGGAGAGAGACGACCTGGACCCGCAGATCCGCCGGAAGTGGCCGGGAGGCAAAGGCCGAGCCCCTTCGGTCATCTCCGGCGCTTCAAGGGGCGTTTCCTGTACTCTTCGGTGCCGTGGAGGTACTAATTTAAGAGATGCCCCTTTTATTAATGTATTTTCAAACCCAAAGAAAAGCCACGGATGATTTATGGGCCATTTAATTCAGAGCCCTGCTTTTTACGTTGAAGAGTGAGAGTAACATACTTTGACCTTTAACCTTCGGCACGGTGCGGCGGAGGGAAACGCCTCCGTCTCTATATAAGGAATTTCCCGGACTCTTGCGGCCTCTTTTTTCCCTCTTAACGTTCAGCGAGGACTGCAAACGATCCTGTTAACTCCGCTGCTGCCCAGTTGCCGGACCAGCAAACGCCATGGGTTTTGGAGACCTGAAAAGCCCCGCTGGCCTCCAGGTGCTCAACGACTACCTGGCGGACAAGAGCTACATCGAGGGGTGAGCGCACGGTCTCGGGCCGGGGCCGAGCCGGGTGCGGCCGAGACCACGTGGCGAGGCCTCCGCTGCCGCAGGAGGAAAGGAAGTCGAGCCCCAGGGCCCTCTGTGATGGGAACTGTGAGGGAAGAAGGGTCAAAAATGTGCTTTCTTCTTACCTGCTTGATTCAACCAGGTTTTTCGCTTCATTGCTCAGTTAATGTAAGCCTGTAGGTTTATAGTCTTTGAGGTTTACTACGTGGCAGGCATTCTCTGGACAGAACAGAACAGATAGTCCCTAGCTCAAGAAGTTTGCAGTCTTTGAGGGCTACTAAGTGGCAGGCATTCTGTGGATAGAACAGAACAGATAGCCCCTATCTCAAGAAGTTTTTTTTTTTTCTCATAAAAACTAAAGCAGCCTAGGTAGCTCAGTAACAAATGGGTGAGATCTCACTAATATATTTGACAGACATATTGTTTGTCGTTTATTCGATGGTGTTTGTGGCTTTTCTTTTAAAGGTGTGTGTAATTTTTTGTATCATTGGCAGGTATGTACCATCACAAGCAGATGTAGCAGTATTTGAAGCAGTCTCTGGCCCACCACCTGCCGACTTGTACCATGCCCTACGTTGGTATAATCACATCAAGTCTTACGAAAAGGAAAAGGCCAGGTAAAGTTATTTTTATTATCTGAAGAATGGAATGCTTTCTTAGCTTTAAGTCAGGACTTTCACGTTACAGAATTGGACCCAGGCTTCATTAGTTTTGTTGGGATATTGTAAGCTAAATTTCTTTGTGACTTGAGAAGGCCAAGAGACTGAAGTCCTCCATTTTTTCACAGAACAGGTAGAACATGGACAACAGCAATTCATCTTTTCCCCACACTGTGCCCTGCCAGTGTTCCTGGATCCTGACCCCGGGGGCCCACCTCTGGGGTGAGAGGGTGGCTCATTCATTCAGTCCTTGGCCATTCTGAAACTGCCAACAAGGGTGGAAGTTTGGGGAAGTGGACTCCAGGTCACTAAGAATGGAATTGAGCATACTTAATGAAATCTCAAATACTCATTCTGAAAGAGTAAATCATAGTGAGTATTGAATATAATGTGTCACGTACTGCTAATGTTTGTTGGGTGAGAAGTTAAACGTACAAAAGTACTTCCCTGAGAGTGTTAAAACGATCTATTGATAGCGATGAAAATAAGTTCTCATGTATTGCCTGAAAAAGGATGTTATACCAACCTAATAGTTAAATTTAAATTTTTTTACAAGCCTGCCTGGAGTGAAGAAAGCTTTGGGCAAATATGGCCCTGCTAATGTGGAAGACACCACTGGAAGTGGAGCTACAGATAGTAAAGATGATGATGACATTGATCTCTTTGGATCTGATGATGAAGAGGTATGGCATAAATTGATGTAAGTATCAGACTCTTGGATTTGAATCCTGGCTTCATTTTATCACCTGTCTTTTAAAAATTCTTACTGGTTACATGATGAATAAAATCAAATCACCATCTTTCGGCTGAGCTCATGATGATTTGCTTTTTTCTGATAAAGCTGGTCTGTTGTGATGACCCACTGTCTTTAAGCTGAGGAACAACCAGTTTTGTGAAGTGTGTTAAATTTTTTCTTTATAGGAGAGCGAAGAAGCAAAGAGGCTAAGAGAAGAGCGCCTTGCACAGTATGAGTCAAAGAAAGCCAAAAGTAAGTCATTTTATGATTTGTATTTATCTTCATTCATTTCATAATAATGTTGGTAATCTTTTTCAAAGATTGATCCCCAAAGTGATTTTCCTCCACATTTACTGAGTAGGTCGGGATTTCAAAACCTTCTCTAGAAATTCTTAAAAATTCCACAGCTACTGGTCTGCAGCTGTTCTTAATGGTGGCAGTTGTGGCATTCCTCTGTGGGAAAGAAACTGTTACACAATTAAACACCTCTTTCTTAGCAAAACAGAAAGCAGGCATATGTGTGACAAACAAGATATATTCTATAGTTTTATGTGGCTAAGGAAGAAATCCATTTTGAAACATTAATACTAAGTTCCTTGAGCTAGGATAAAAAATAATATTGAGTATTTGAATAATGCTGCTGTTTGTACTTTTTTTAGAGCCTGCACTTGTTGCCAAGTCTTCCATCTTATTAGATGTGAAACCTTGGGATGATGAGACAGATATGGCTAAATTGGAGGAGTGCGTCAGGAGCATTCAAGCAGATGGCTTGGTCTGGGGCTCTTGTGAGTTTGGTCTTTGCTTTTCGAAAGTGGCATCTGGAATTTGCATAGTTACCTTTGTTAACCAGTAGGACTTATTCTAACTAAGATTTTTTTTGTAATGTTATTTTCAGCTAAACTAGTTCCAGTGGGGTATGGAATTAAAAAACTTCAGATACAGTGTGTAGTAGAAGACGATAAAGTTGGAACAGATATGCTGGAGGAGCAGATCACTGCTTTTGAGGACTATGTGCAGTCCATGGATGTGGCTGCTTTCAACAAGATCTGAAATCCATCATGGATCATTACTCTTAAATAAAAGCTTGAAAGACAGCCCTTGGCTCTTGACTCTTTAATAGGAGGGTGGAACAGCTGACCCTTGAACAATTCGGTGGCAGGGGTGAGGGTGGGGTGGGGGACTCTAGGGTTTCCCCCTGTAAATGCAGCTGAAAATCTATGTTTAAAAACTTAAGTTCCTAGGTATCTACATGGATTTGGTTCCAGGATTCTACGTGGATGCTCGAGTTCCTTACATGAAGTATAAAACCATACATTCAACCCTCTACTAATACAGATGCAAAACCTGGGGATATGGAGGGCCAACTATATATATATTTTAAAAATCTGTATAAGTGGACCCACATAGTAGAAACATGTTCAAGGGTCATCTGTATTCTGTTTTTAGAAGTTCAGTGAATGTAATTCACAATATAAATTTGAGTCAGCATTCTTATTAAACACAGCCCAAAAAAAGAGGAAAGTACCTGTTACAAAAATAACAGGTGTTTAGTAGGTTTTACAAGCTAATAGAAATGGACTTAGTAAAATTACTGTACCCATTAGTGCTGACTTAAGTAATGCATGATGGTAGCACTTTTACCACAATATTGCAAGTTTTCATATTTGTCTTGTTCTTAAATCTGGGAGCTAAACTTAAAATTTTGGATGAAGAAATTAGCCCTGTAGGTTTACAATGGTTCAGACCTTGAGCTTTGCAAGGAGTTACTATCCGAGCTGATTTTCTTCAGTGGAAATGTTGGGACTTGTACATTAAAGACTCGAGAAATGAGTCAATACAAAGTGTATAGAATGGTAACCAGGCACATAGTGGCTGTCAACAGTATTTGCTGGGTGGTTAAACATTTAGAGATAAAAGGAATTAAATGCTGAGACAGACAATTGATAGATGGGTGACAAAATAATTTGTTCTAGCATTTTCAAGTTGGGGGTTCCTTACGATTGAAAAGTTGCACAATTTCAAATGTTAACTGTTGAGGTGGAATGTGCAATGTTACTGAAGGACACAACCCAGAGAAGGAGTCCCAGAATTTCTCATGAATTATAACCACCTGTCTAAGCAGATTCTGCAAGTTTAAAATAATGCCTCATAGTATACTGTTAAAGGAGAACTTGGGAAGTGTTGGCAATGTGTTTTGAGTAGCATTGTGTCCTGGAAGGGAGATTACATAGGTAATGGATTCCCAGGCTGTGGTTCATCAGCCTGGATTGGGTGTGGAGGTGGGTGGGGACCAAGCGAGACTTTGTACTCATTTGGAAATTTGAACCTTTTGGGGTCGAAGGACTTCAATACTGAGGTAGTGCTGCAGGTAAAAGAGATGAAAGCCACACGTTAAATAATAGTCAAAGTCCTGGTAACAGTAGCATCTTAGTTTGGGTTATACATAACATTTGACTTTTTTTCTTGACAGTAGTTTTTATAAAAGCTTGGAAATTGCTGACCTCTAAAGGTCTTATTTTGTGGTCTTTGCAGACCAGAGATTAAATGATTTGTTTGAGGTCGAAATTTTCCTAGCAGAAGCAGACAATGCTGCTTTTTTTCCCTTCTCAATGTGATTTTCTTTATATGTAACTATCTTGAATGTGGGAAATTGTTTAAATGCTAAAGAAACCTTATGTAATCGGATATGTACGTACTGATGAATAAAATCACCCTCACTAAGCAATTTGTTCCAACAGACCCTAATTTCAGTAGAAAATTCCAGGTTGTCAGTATCATGAAAGCCAGCAGAGGGCAGCACTTCATTTTCTGGAGAACCTGCCTGTGGATTCTGGAAATGCTGCTTTGAAAAGAGATGTAGTAACTAGTGAATAGCAGCCAAAAATAATTCACAATCACTGACATGTTAAAGGGATTGCGTACTAAATACCTTGACCAAAATGTTAAGGATTAACAAATGTTAATAATAAACTCATGATTAAAAATTTGGTTAAAAGTAAAAGTTAAAAAATAGGAATGGTCAGTTCAGACCACAGCTGTCCTGTAAATCTTAAAAAGATAATATGGTTTGGAAGTCCTCCTTGAAGTCTAACTGGTGGTCAGACTCATTGTCTAGAGTTGGGGAATGAATGTCATTTTATGACTTAAAAAAAAAAGATAAAATGATGAAGCATGTGACTAAAATCTTGACTCCACGGCCTTGAATAAAAAATATGTTTAATAGTATCTTCTTTATTTTAAAAAATAGATAATACATTAACAGTTAAAAATTCAAGAGGTTATACAGTGAAATCTCCCCATCCCCCAGGCCTCCGTTCACCTCCATAAAAACAGCCAATATCACCAGAGTCTTAGGTCTTTCCAGAACTAGTCTAAACATACACATAGGCTAACTGCAGCATGCAACATAAAATGCATTTTGCCTTTTGCCCATTGAAATAGTCTTGGATATATTAGAGATGATCTATATCTTGGATATTCCCTATCAGTACATAAAAAGTTTTATTTTTTAGCAGTTACATAATCCATTGTCTCATTTAACCAGGCCGTTTATTGGATCTTTAGGTTGTTTTCAATTTTTTGCTATTATGAGCAGTACTCACATTTGCATAGGAGCTGTTTTTGAAACAATAAACTCAGAAGGCATAGGTAGGTAGGTATATACAGTGGCTTTGGAGTAGAAGACAAAAAATTAGAGACCATCTTCTTTTGCACACCCTCAAGTGATTATAACAACCGAAACCTTGTTTATTTTTCATATTCAGCATCCCCAACAAAAGGCTGGACACTGGGAATTCAAAATGATTCATTCAGTGAAAATATAAAGAGTTAAGAAAATTACTATATGAAGGTGGTTTAAACACACATGAATTATAAAAGTCATTTTGTGATTAAGCAAGTAATCCAAAACTTCAGAATTGAGGACAGCTTGTTAGAGAAATCAGGGCTTAAACTGGATAGACCTTGATCAGTTTGTTAGAATGTTCTGGGAGGGTGTAAAAGGTAGAATGATAAAGGCAGGAATGAGAATAGACTTTTAGAAGGCAATTCAACCAGTTTGGCTGGAATTTGCAGTGACTGTGATTAGGTAGGGTGGGGCCAGTTTGTAGAATCATTTGAATTATCTGCTAGCTCATTCAATGAGGGCAGTGGGGAGCCTCGAAGGTTCCAAACCAGACAAGGACAAAATAAAGGCAGGGCTCTAATCTGGAGATGGTGTAGTTGGAAGCAGGTAAATGAAAGGATTGTTATAATCCTAATATAAATGAAAATGAATAAATTATCGCATATATATTCAGTGAAATATATTACAAGCTCAACATAATTTTCAAAAATAATGGAACCTATAGCAACATAGTAAGTCAACATTTTGACTTACTATCAAAAGTAAGCTTCTAGATAAGGACAAATACAAAAAGTTGCATTAGTGTTTTGAGACATACGTATATATATTTTTCCAAACAAATACAATTTGGCAATGGCAACTATTTTCCTTAGAATAAAAAAGTAAAAAAAAAAAAAAAGCATGCCTCATGTACATCGTCTAATTTGAACTCTATTATAAGCCTAGGAGATAAAAAAGGCAGATACTGTTAATCACCATTTATAGATGAGACTGGACTCTGAAAGATAACTTGCCCGATTTTTCACCCAGTGGGAGAGGAAGAACTCAAACCCAGGTCTTCATAAGCCAGATAAGGTGTTGGTAATAGAATGAGGAAAATTCTTCATCCCTTCATTTAGACAATCCTTTTTCATCAGTGTAACCCTTGCTTCCTACCCTCAATTAGGGAGAATGAAAAGATAATATCACAAGAGTAAACTTAAAAAGGAAATTGAGACTGATAAACATTCTCTCATTACATACTCTGTATAACAATAGTTCGGTTCAGGAAATGTCCCAAATGGCAATCTGTCCTTTGGCACATTTGGCCTGAAAAGCTTTCAGGAAAGTAAAAATCAAAGGAAGGGGTCCATAGGCTCCTAAATATTCATCCTCAAAAGAACTACTGCCTATATGTAAGAATATTGAAAAACTATGGATTACTCGTGAAGCCTGACACCAACTTTGAATCTTCTATCTGCACTTTGTCTCTATGAAATGGGACTACTCTTTTTTTCTGAACACAACCCAAGTTTTTCCAGCCTCTGTACATTCGCTCTTGCTGTGCCATCTACCTAAAATAACCTCTTTCCTCACCTGCACTTTGTTAAAATTGTAGCCATTCTTCCAGATGCACGTCAAATACCTCTTTCAGGATGTCTTTTATCCTTCTCCTTTCTTCCACTTGCAGCCTCCCAGCGCATAATATTCTTTTATAGTACTTATAAACTGTCTTGTTTTCAGGTTCTTTCTGTAGTTCCCTAATTCTTCCTATGAGAGTTTTACGTTCATTCAAGAGCGGGAAGAGAGCTAACATTTACTAAGTCAGAACATGCCAGGAGTTTCATTGAGTAAACGTTATACTACTAGCTATTTTTTGTCAGGCATTTATAGGGCTGAGCGCTGCTTTAAGTGCTCTGGGTAAAGCCCTATAAGTACTTGCATCAACTCATTTCATTTTCACAATAATTTTACGTGGCAGGTAGCTCTGTTGTAACCCCATTGTGCAGATGAGGAATACTGAGGTCTAGAAATTTGAATTAATTTTGCCAAGGTCACAGAGCTACGATGTGTTGGAGCCATAATTCAAAGTCAGGTATCCTGCCTCCTGAGGCCCTGGGACTTGCCCTCTATTCCTAAGACCTTCCTTTCTTTGAGGAGGAGGCAGGTCTGTCTCCTTGGGTCTATGCCCTAGTCCCTGAGTGTCTGGGATTCTTTACTCTCCTGCCAATTAGGCACTGAGCCCCCTTCCTTCCTCCCCAAGTGGCTGTCGTGCCTGTCCTGCCTCCAATCCCTTGGTGTTTTCAGTTATTCATTCTGCTCTTGGTCATTGGACCTCTAGAGAGCCCCACTAACCTGATTCTAGCTGCCAGGGGAAGGGCTTAGGGTCCCCAATCCTGGGTCAGCATGTGTCTCGCGTTATTCTTCAGATCTTCCCTTAAACTGAGTATAAAAATAAAAAATTAACTTCTGTTTCCTCTGGGAAGTGCCTGTACTGGTTGCTATTTTCTGCTGGTGGATTCCTGTCATATCCCCACTATCAGCTATTTTAAAAGCCATGAAACTGGAGTTCTTAAGGCTAGAGTCTAAGGCCTCCCTGATATTTTATTTGAAAGCATTTTCTGTAGAAAGGACCCCTAACTTTGATTAGATTTTCAGATTAATTCAAAGTTCCTCTAAGACCTTTGTAGACCTTCCTTAAAGCACTTGTCTTTTTGGAAGCTCCACTCCTTATGAGTGGACATTGAAACATATTGAAATCCCATATTGAATATGAGTTTTTTTTGTAATTATCAAATACTTCATTTGATTAGTTGACAAAAAGTACATCTTTTATAGACATAGAATTAGGTATTTATTCATTTTAACTTTTCAAGTTTCTTTTTTGTATCCTAGAGCCAATAATGTTTTTTAAGATCTCAAATATTTTCATAGGCCCTTAGAAAGCTCACAGGCCCTAATGAGATAAATGGCTCTGCATGGGTTTCTAACTCTGTGAGTTAGAAAGCACTGCCTTGAAATGTAACTTCCAGAACATCACCTGCTCCATTAATTTCTTTCTGCCCTGGGCTGTTTAATCCCCTTCCTGCTCCTCAGCCTTCCTCTATCTCCCACAGCCTTGAGAGTCTCCGTTTGCCCAAACTCAGCGTGAGCCCATGAAGTTCTCTTTTCTACCTTGGATCCTCCAGCTTTTCTCCTGATACTGGGAACCCAGGGAGTGTCCCTGGGTTGACCCCCTCGGGGGTCAAAGGGAACTCAGAATAAAATATCTCAAAACCTGGTGGTGGAGGGGGCAGGGTTAAAGGCTGCGCAAAGGGTTGGGAACTCACAATGAGGCTTTCTCTCTCTGCCTTCCCTTCATCCATACTGGACATGGTAGAAACCAAGAAGTCTGGGAACATAGCCAATAAATGATCTGAGATTAGCATTTCCAAAAACTAAAAGAAGAAATTAAAAAAAAAAAGAATATCGATTCAAGAAATAACACAGCTCCCCTCACAATTTTCAAAATAAAATTGAGAAATTATAAAAAACAAATAAATTTTTTGAAAATTGCTGTGAGTAGCAGAGTTTGGATTCATAAAAGATGACGGCAGAGACTTGAGATAGGAGCAGGATCTTTAGGGAACCGCGAAGGCAAAGACGTCGATTTCCAGTGTTCCTTTACCTCCGCAATGGATGCCGTCTCTTTCCTCCGAACAATGTGCACTTTCCTTGGCTCTCTTATGGCAATTATTACTGTGTGCCTTGTTATAGGATTGTTTTTAGGCAAGTTTAATTTCACTTTCTAAACTGTAAATACCATACGCATCTTGGCATCCCTCACAATATCTATCTACCACGGTTCTTAGATTCTTAGATTTCATCTTACATCTTAGATTCTCATCTTTTGGCTAAAGGGATAAATCAATAGAGGTCAAAATAGTATCACAGTCTAAAATGCAACGGATTTATACCTGACTTAAAGGTATGCTTTATTTGGTCTTACACTAGTGTCTATATAAAGATAGTTATAAAAAATAAAAGGTGGAATTATATCAATAAGTTATACATGCTTCCTTTTCCTGCAATCATTCTGAGATTGGGCTAACCTATCTTACTATCTGAATGTCGGTGTTTTAAGTTTATAGCAATCTTATACATACTTGCACATATCCACAGTTTCCCAAAAACTCTTATATTTGAATTGATATCATGAAGGATTAAATATGGGAGCATATTCCCATCGAAAGGGAGGGTCTATGTCCCCTCCTTGAATCTGAGCTGCCTGCGACAGCTTTGACCAATGGAAGTGATACTGTGTCAGTGTTGGGCATAGCTGTTAAGAGGACTAAAGCCATCTACCTTGGTCCCTGGGAACCCTAAATAGCCATACAAGAAATCTGGCTACCCTGAGGTGCCATGCTGCAACAGCTGTGTGAACAAAGCGGAGAAAAGAAGGGTGGGGTGGGGGTGGGGGGAGTCGGGGCAAGAGAGGAGAGAAGAGGAAGGAAGAAGAAGGGAGAGGAGAGGAGTGGAGGGAAGAGAGCGGCTCAGCCAGCCACCAGCTGTTGGAAACCTCAGCCATTTGGGTCATCCTAGACCCTCTGAGGCTCCAGACATTGTAAAGCAGAGAGAGGACCTCCTTTCTGTGCTTTGTTTGAATTCCTAACTCTCTGAATTGTGAGATATATAGTAATAAACAGTTGTTTTAAGCAACTAGATTTGAGGGCAGTCTACTAAGTAGTAATAGTCAATTGAAACAATGTTTTAAATTACCAGAAAAGCAACTATTAGTTTAATTTATAAAGCTATATACAAGGATTGCATGAAATAAAAATAAGTACATATGTTACATTTTAGGATCCATTAGATTACCTGTGCAAAATTAAAGTAAGCTTAAGCAAACTTATTTTACCCTTTTTGAAATGAGTTAGTCATATATTTAATATTAAGATTTAAGACTTTAAAGTATTGTTAAGATTTAAAAAGTACAAACTGATATTGCCTCAATAGCACTGATTAATCCACTATGATATAATCAGCAAGAATGACACATAATTTAAGTTGCAGGAGGGAAAAAATGAAGCTCTTTCCTAAGTTTTATATCCACAAAATACTGTGATGCCAATAAACTGACCAAAAACAATAAAAAGATATGGTCAGCTCTGTATCTTGGAACCAAATAATCTGAAAGCATTTGCATCTGGTAGGCAATCCACACAAAAGCCTTAAACTGATTTGTGGAAGAGTAGTAAGTAATTTCACTGGGCTGTTTCCAGGAGACACGGGTTCTTGGTTTCAGAGTTCCTGAACTGTTCGCTCGCCGTGCCAGAACAGCTGACTTCCCACAATGTGTACTTTAGTATCTCAGCAACCGAGGCCTGAAAGCGCGCTTGGAACTTCTTACTAATTAGGACATAAAGGATGGGGTTCAGGCAACTATTGAGGAATGCTAAGGCCGTGGAGAGGGGGATTCCGGCCTGTAGCACCTGGTGGAAAGAGCTATTGTAGTGAATTGTGAGCTCCCAAATGCTGAACAGGTGATAAGGAGTCCAGCAAACCAAAAAGGCCATGACCACAGCCAGGATGGTCCAGGAATACTTACTGGAGACTAGGATGCTTCGCTTCTTCACCTTGAAGATGAGACACAAGTAGCAAATGCTCATTGTTAGTAAAGGGAAGAGGTACCCAAAAATACATTTCACCCAGGTCAGAACATGGTGCCTCATCAAAGTGATGTCAGGATTATGCTCATGGAAATTGTTATAGCACAGAGTGTGATTATTGAACTCTACAGTGTCCCGGAAGTATAGGGCAGGGCCACCCATCAGAGAAGCCAAAAGCCAAACAAATATAATGACAATCTGGGAGTTCTTTAAGGTTCGGTGACGATGAGATACGACAGGATGGATCAACTGGATGTAGCGGTCCAGGCTGATCACGGTCAGGAATAAAACACTGGCAAACATGTTCAACTGGGCAATGAAGGAATTGGCCTTGCACAACCAGATGCCAAAGGGCCAGTGGAAATTCATGGCCACATAGGAGATATGCAAGGGCAGGAAGAGAAGAAAAATGAAATCTGCAACGGCCAGATTTAGAAACCAGAGAGTGGTAACTGTCTTCTTCCACTTGAAACCTGTGAACCAAATGACAATGGCATTTCCTGGAATACCCAGAACAAATGCTACACAGTATAACGCCAGAGAAACCCAGTGAACAGCGACGAGGGGGACTTGCTCCTCCAAATCAGACTCTGGGGAGTAATATTCCGGGGAATAGGAGTAGTTCTCAAATTCTTCAAATAATGTTTCCTCTAGATCTTCCATGACTTTGCGAAGTGGAGGATGAGGAAATCTATAGAAGTAAATTTAAAAAGAATTTTGAAAAGGACAAGAAATGTTCAGCAAATAAAGAATATAAAGATAAAAATATTTTATCTTATGAGCTAGAAGTAGTACATTTCTTAGTAGTACAGTCTAGATCCAAGTCTTGGGGACGTCAGTTTTGCACTGATTTTTCTCAAAGCTGTGAGAGTTCATTTTTGTAAAATATGCAGTAAGTGTTAAGTTAAAATGACTGCCTCTACAGGTTTGATTCCTCAGTTCATAGTATTTGAAGGGCTGACTAGAGAGAATCTAACATTCAAAAGATATCTATTAGGTTTTTCCTATGCATTATTTTACAGAAGATGCAAAAAAAAAAAAAATTAATACTTACGTGATAATGACTTCAAAATCTCTATTTGTACCCTAACTTCTTAAGCTCTCTATTTGTACCTTAACTTCTTAAGCTCCAGATATAGAGTTCCAACTATTTCCTTGACCCATCCATCTGGATGTCACAGGAAAGCACTAGAGATTTTTATTCACTGTATTTCACCCTTGGATGTTTTGATTCTGTGTTTATAAATGCAAACATGTTCATCAGTATTATATTAATGTGGAAGGCTTTTCAATCAAAAGGTATCTTTTAGAGTAAACTTGACTATAGCTGTTTAATTTCTCCATTAATTGCCTATAGAGTGCAGTTAAGTTTTAAATTTTTATTTTACTGAAATTCCTTTGTTTTGAATTGATTTAATTATTTTCTACATTTACACCAAAGAATTGATTTACTAATCAGTTTTACTACTTATTTTTGTCCATACCAAATTTTATTTATTATGATTTCACCCAAATTAAGTTTTCTTTTGTGGTCCCCCTATCAAGGACAGTTTTCCTGAGTTAAGACTTAAAGGTCTATTTCAATCAACACAAAGTTTGCTGGGTGCAATTTTAGCTTTACCAATTTTATTTTATGTTATTCCTTATTGTTAGTATTTCAAATTAAATAGAAAAAAGATTATAGTTATATTCATTTCATGGAGTTACAATCATTAATGGGGCA
>NW_024351729.1:13596912-13598252 GCF_902729225.1 Pteropus medius
CTACTTTAACTTTTAGCAGAGTTAAACGTTCCCTGCCCTTTATCTCATAATTTAAATGTCCCCAGAGGCATGTGGCTTTAATGGGTGCAGTAGTCCAGGTCCGAGATAGTAGGATTTGGGTGAACTGAAGAGCAGTGGACTTGCTTTCAGTGAACGGCGGCTACTCAGTTCTAGCCAATTGTTTCCATGTGGGAAATGAGCACTTAGTTTCACCAGAGTTTTTGAAGAATGGCTGGATATTTATATTTTTAATGTGAAAAGTTTCCAACTTTTAAATTACTGTTTTAAAACAAAATAGCTGTGGACCACATTCAGCCCAGCTGCAAGTATATGACTCCTGGGACAGGCAAACTCTGGAAAACTCTGAGCTTTTCAATAGTGACGGAGGAAACGGTACATTGAAACGGAAATAGATACTCCGAGTTGGCCTCTGTGAACGACTTGCCCCTTGATTCCAGGGAGGCAATCATAAGATTTAATGCTACTCAGAGGCCTCTCCAGAGACCCTCACTTTAACCTTCTCCCAACTGATACAGGAGATTGACTATAAGAGTTGGGACAACTCTTTTTTTTCCCCCAGGGAAAAAAAAAATGCCATGGACAAGTTCCTAACTTTACTGGGTTTCTATTAGAGTTATCAAGAAGGACTCTGGTAAGAAAAGCAAAATAATAGATCAACCCCTAGGACCAGAGCTATTCTTTGGAGCTGTGACAAAGTTCCTGGTCCTGAAGAGGGAATGATGAGTAAACTCCCTGATAAAAAACCCTCATCCCGCTTCCTGCCATCTCTGGTTAGAAGATCCCTATGTCTCTGCTTCATCATTGCTCTAATCCCCACAGCTTGGATCTTTCAACTCCTACCTCTAAGCTGTGCTCTGCCCTGTACTTGAACTCAACCACATTCCTAGTTCAAAGCATAATTTGGCAGTTTTCCTGACTCATGGTCCTACTTCTACTTTGTTCCTAGTCCTCGTTCCCGGGTTCCAGTTTTTTGTTTTTGTTTTTTTTTAAGCAAGACAACCCTTGGTTGACCTCACAGATTGCAAGGACCTTGTCAGCTTACAATCCCTTATTTATTTATTTATTTTTAATTTTTTACGCCTACAGCACCTGGTCTTCCTAGATGGTCTCCCATCCAAGTACTAACCAGGCCTGACTCTGCTTAGCTTCCGAGATCAGATGGGATTGGGCTTGTTCAGGGTGGCATGGCCGTAGACTCCCGGGTTCCAGTTTTGGAGTGCCATACCTTTGGTTCTTTCCAGTCCTCTGGAGAACTGACTCTGTTACCACATTGCCATGACTCTGCTCCTTTGCTTTCTCCCAGGCTCCATGCTTCTGTG
>NW_024351729.1:13598336-13598901 GCF_902729225.1 Pteropus medius
TACACCAGCGGTTCTTGATGCAGGACAATTTTGCTTCTCAGGAGATATATGATAATGTCTAGAGATGTTGGTTGTCACAACAGGGGATGGGGGAGGAGAGATAAATGCTACTGGAATCTAGTGGGTAGAAGTCAGGGATGCTCCTAAACACAATAAAAAGGACAGCCCGCCACAGCAATTATCTTGCCCCAAAAGTCACCGGTGCCAAAGTTAAAAAGCCGCTACCTACACATACTGAGCTGAGTCTGAGCTCCTTTTTTCTCTCTCCTGCTGCTGAATCTGCCTTTTTCCTGTGCGTGCTCTCATCTTAGAATCCTGGCTCAGCCTGGTCTGGTTCATTCACTTACCACTCAATAGTGCTTTTTAGAGGTTGCAAACTGCTGGTTCTTGTTTAATTCGACTGAAAAAGTGTTTTAAAATATTTGATGTAGATGTTAATATTTAAATATTGGGAGATTTCATAAAAAAGATTTCAATTTTTAGCTTCTCTTGGTAATTTATATTATTGGTTAATATGGGCCTGCATTTCCTAGAGCAGAATTTGCATTCTTTTTTTTTTTTTTTG